>NW_022728125.1:30170-35628 GCF_011630105.1 Anneissia japonica | reverse complement strand
ATTGAAAGAGGCGTGTTTTCATATTTTCTTTCTCTTACGTCTTGCCACAGCAATTACAAAATATTTTATTCTCTACCAATAATTTGAGAGCAAAGAATAGGTGCTGTCTCTTATACACATCTAGATGTGTATAAGAGACAAGGACGGCGAAGGCTGTGCTCGTCGAGAACGAGAGCAAGTACAGGAACTCTAAGAAGGTCAGGTTCACCAACGAATTCGTTCCCCCATCTAGCTCCAAGGGCGATAAGAAGCCGCTGGCCGTCGATCGCAGCCAGGAGGCGGCCATAATGAAGGAGGAGCTGGATTCTGGGTGCACTCGGTCCGAACGCACGGAGAAGGTTGTCGATCCCAACACCGGAGCTACCCGCCACATGCTGAGGGTGGGCGTCAACGTGTGCGACAGTGCAACCTTCCTGGCAATGAACGAAAAGGAGGTGTGTTATTCCATAGACACGAGATTCACCACTTTTCAAGTTCCTCCGATCCAGGAAGTCGTCGCGTCGAAGCGGGTTGGCAATTTGGAATCGAATTTTGATTTCTACCAAATCAGAACGCAGTACGGCACGCTCAAACACCTGGTAATGGAAACGTCCCGCTTGCTCGAGTTGAAGATGTACCCGCGACGTTTCGAAAAGGACCCGTGGTACTGCGATAGAATGCTCATGCTGACCTGGGACAGGCTAGGTTCTGTTTTGGAGCAGTTGAATTTGAAGTTCGGACGGAGGACCTTCTCGAGACTCAGGGATCGCGCGTTCGAACTCACGCATCTGCTCAGTCTGATCTTCGGCGTCGTGACCGTGTACGGATGCCCGCCCCAGTCGATCTACGACGAGAATCCCCAGTTGCCAGACGATAATCCGTGCTGCTACGCATCCCGCTTGATAGCCGCTCACAAGAGATGGATCGACAAACAGTATCGTCACAACCGGCAGTTCCTGCACGACCAGGTGGTCGCCGAAGCGGAGCCGGACCCGGCGGATCTGCTGTTCGCGTTCTCGCTGAATCATCCGTTTCCGCAGGACGAACAGACCATTTTGAAGACCGTCGTGGACCAGCTCGTGGATCCCGATCGCACGGAATTCTTGGAAGGGGAGAAGTACCTGACCATCGACAGCAGAACTGAGGACTCGCTCTTGTCCACGTTGGAGCGGCAGACGGGAATACCCCGCAAACGTTGCGAAAACATTCTCATTGAGATGCAGAGCGGCGCCAAGACGTCGTTCAGACGATTTGACGACTGCGGCCGCAAGCAGCAGCTCCTGCTGTGCAGCGTCGGGACGGAAACGTATATGGCATTGCACGACGACAGGTACCGATCGATCTCGGACAAGATGATTGTGCATATGGTTGATCTCGGAAAAACCGACTACGTTGACGCACATTTTCTGCGTGTCAGATTGGACGAAACTCACGTAAAAGCGATAAAGATTCTCTCTCTTCTTCGTGCTCATCCCAGGCACGCGTACTGGAACGGAAGAGATGACCCGCGGGCGGACGTTCGATACGTGAGAGAAGAAGGAATGAAGAACGGCACCAAGTACGTCGTTGACATCAATCTCGATTTTTACGAGACGAGGTTGAGGTTCCTCAGAAAACGTACGCTCAGAGCTTGCGAGAACGGCAGGTGCCAGGATAACGGAACGGTCAAAGTCGGTTTCCCTTCGAAGGAGGCTGCTAACGCGGTGAGAGTTCTGACGTGCAGATTGTGGGACGGTTCCAGAGAGGGCATGCTCTTTCCAATTTCTTCGATGAAGGATGGCGACACGTGCGACCTGGTGCTCCCGACGTCGGTCGAACGCGTGTTCATGGTTCATCTCAGCGCCTTGCTCCCGCGGTGGAGACACCTGGAGATATCGGAGTTATGCATTAAGGCGTTGAATGAGGACGACGACGCTTGCAAAAACAATCGCATACGAGTTCAAGCTTCCAACGATTTGGAAGAGGCATTTCTGACCGAAGCCTGTACCTTCAAGACCAATGACTTCGGCCACCTCGTCGGATGCTCGTCGATCCTTTCGTCGGACGACAGTTTTTTCGATGTGAACTTGTTGGTTTTGAATTCGCTGGAAAAAGCGTGCCAGCATTTCAAAGTAAGGTTTGACGAATCTTTAATGAAAAAAGTTATAGAAAAGACCATTTTTAAGAACATGACCGATCGCGAGAGCATCGTGTACTTTGATCGAAAGGCCGACGAAAACTTTCCAAAGATAAACATTCGTCAGTTCGCAGAGATGAACGGAGGCCGTCTACCCGAACACTCATGCAAGAACCCGTACAGGAAAAGAAATTGCAAAGATGGTTTTGAAGACCCCGAGGTAAGCAGTGCAGCAAACAAGGGTAATTTGAGGTTCGTCGAAGAAGAGCCGAAGTTGTTGAAGCCGGAACCATCTCGCGTGGAACGGAGAAAAGCTTGGAAGCGCATGCTTTCCGATGGATCGGAGCTCAGACTTCGACGAGAGTTTGGGAACGACGTGCCTCGGTACCGGCGAAAAGTCAGCCAGAGGGAAAACGAGGTGATCGCCCAGTATCGGGAACGAGGCTTCAAACCAGTGCCGAGAAAAGGAACCCAGATTTTTCCCTGCGTCTGCGACAGTTACGGTGTTTAGAAATTAACGTTACTGAATATTGCAAATAAAACTTGATTGAAAAAGTAACAATTTGTCTGTTTCTATTCATTTGTGTTAGATTGAAAGAGTTGTGTTTTCATATTTTCTTTCTCTTACGTCTTGCCACAGCAATTACAAAATATTTTATTCTCTACCAATAATTTGAGAGCAAAGAATAGGTGAATGAAATATATATATATATATATATATATATATATATATATATATATATATATACGTCAGAGATTTGTAAAAATATTTAAAAAATTATTTAGTCATGTCAGATCCATCGATAACATACGGCGAATTGGACTCCGAAGAACGGCCAGACAGATTTTGCGACGTGGTACTGAGACCTTGGCAACAAGGACTGACGGACGAGCTGGCGAAGCAGCCTGACCCGCGCGCAGTCTTCTGGTATCACGAACTGAGAGGGAACGTCGGGAAGAGCTTCATGGCGTCCTACCTAGCGCGGTCGTCGGACGCGATCGTGTTTGACGGCTGCAAGAAGAGGGCCGACGCCGCGTACGCGTACGACGGACAGCGCATCGTCGTCTTCGACCTCCACCGCTCCCAGAAGAAACGCGTAAATTACGAACTGATCGAGGGGTTCAAGAACGGACGCCTCTTCAGTCCTAAGTACCACAGCAAGGTGAAGCTGTTCGCAGTACCGCACGTCGTTGTGTTCGCCAACTTTCCGCCCGACCTTCGCGCCATGTCCGCCGACAGGTGGCGTCTGCGAAGAATCGGCATCGACGGTCACGAGTTGGAATAATCGCGACAGACAAGCATGAGATAATTCATTTTCCCACTATAAAAAAAAAACGATTTCAGTTTCTTACTTCATTTCTCCGTTCGATCTTCGTGTCATAGGAACAATCGAAGGACATGATGGAATTCGAGGCTCCAGCAGATAAAATCTATTCTGCTAAATTTGAGGACTCAACGAGTAACAAAGAGGTGAAACGAAGGAAGGCAAGCGAAGATAAGAAAATAAAACGTATCCAGAAAATAAGGCAGAAGAGGCTGCTTAAACGAAAGGAGAAGCGAATTCGCCAACATTCCCTCATCTTTTCTTTCCACGGTTTCACCGTGAAAAATATCACGATAGATCTTGAGAACAACGAAGGTACGAAAAAAAGCGAGAGCGTTCAGGCTTCCGATTGTCTCCCCGAAACCCTTTCGAACTTGCTGAGGACTGTTGGAAACTGCCGAGAATTGGAGATTCAGAGAAACGGACACGAACGGTGCGCGTTGAGGCCGTGGCAGGAGAGCTTGAAAGAGGTGTTGGCCGGGCCTGCTCACGACCGAAAAATATACTGGGTTGTCGATGAATATGGCGGAACCGGGAAGACTTTCTTCGCACAATACGTACGAGCAGTCATGAACGGCCGTATACATAACAGTTCAAGTTACCGGCTTTTCGCACGAGTCTTTCGCAAGCATCGCAATGAAACTGGGATCGTCGTGTTTGATCTTTCCCGCAAACAATTGAACGGCTCTTACAAGTTGATTAACGATCTGAAGGATCGTTCGATAAATTTCAGAGGAGAAAATTATCTTATCGATCCGGTGCACGTTTTGGTATTGGCCAGGTTCGAGCCCAACATGAAGAGAATGGATAACGATCGTTTGGACGTACGTCGCATCGACCAAAACGGACAATTCGTTTGTATTAGAGAAGTGTAAAAGTTTAGTTAGCAAATAAATAAGACAACATAATATGTTAAATAAATAAAAGACGAAGGAAAATAAATATTTTGTTTTCTTTTTGCTTATTTTTTATGTCTCCTGTGACTCCCTTTTGCAAACGGTGCCCGGTTGCCGCAACTATGGTCGGCGCCGGTTCCGCTTTCCATTAAAAATAAAAAAAGGAAAAAAGATTTAAATGGTTGTCTTCAGTTTTTATTGTGTTTTTTTTTTATCTCTTTTTCTATTTCATTTTGATATGATGACATAAATATATATTAGGGGTGCCTACTTGCATCCAAATAAATGAGCCGTGGTACAGACCTTCAGTCAGGTGTACACGTCGACAACGACCACGGACGGAGACCGACTACGACGGCAAAGAAATCGATCGACCGAGACTGCGAACGAACGACAGAACGACGTACGACACATGTTCTCGTTGGCAATGCGACCCGAACGCTTTTCGAAGATTTCGACTATTCTGGACTTAGAAAATATTTCGTCTTTTCTGGAATTAGAATATTTTTCGAGATTTCTGGACTTAGAAAAAAATTTTCGAAAAGCTTCGACTTTTCTGTGCGCGGACGTCGAGTAGACGGACGTCGAGTACACGGACTAATGTCGAGTACACACTCGCGTCCGCGACCTGCCGACCGATCTCGAGTACGCGGACGTCGAGTACACGGACTAATGTCGAGTACACACTCGCGTCCGCGACCTGCCGACCGATCTCGAGTACGCGGACGTCGAGTAGACGGACGTCGAGTACACGAACTAATGTCGAGTACACACTCGCGTCCGCGACATGCCGACCGATCTCGAGTACGCGGACGTCGAGTAGACGGACGTGGATAGACGGACGTGGAGTACACGGACGAATGCCAAGTACACCGACGTGTCCTCGACTCGACTACCGCCGTCGTGTACGCCGTTAAGGCAGACAAGACGAGTCTTTAATTTCAACTTTGGAAAAATTTTCTGAAACTGGAAAAAATTTGTGTCCCCTACTCGCCGACCGACGTCAAGTACACACTCGCGTCCGCGTCCTGCCGACCGACATCGAGTACGCGGACGTCGAGTACACGGACTAATGTCGAGTACACACTCGCGTCCGCGACATGCCGACCGATCTCGAGTACGCGGACGTCGAGTAGACGAAA
>NW_022728125.1:25597-30003 GCF_011630105.1 Anneissia japonica | reverse complement strand
TACTCGGACAGGGTCCCCTCGCTCTTTTGCGTGAGAGCTTGGGCAATATATCGGCTGTCTCTTATACACATCTAGATGTGTATAAGAGACAGTGTTTGACCAATCAAAGTCCCGAGTTAGTGTGGTACGATGCACCGAAATCTATAAATGGGGGTCGGTGTTAGAAAATCGTTCATTCCTTACGCAAGTTTCACGGAGGACGGTCGAAGTTGCTGTTGGGAGAGAACGGTGCGTCGTGCGGATCCTAGAGGCCTCCACGAGCAGTCAGAGTGTAAGCTGTCAGTCGTTCGCTGACCGACTGGACTTCGACCATTCCTCCGTGCACGAACGTAAGGAATGGTAGTTAAGGTAAGAGTAGTTTTTAAGTTTAGTATAAGCGTAACTAGCAAAAGTTAGGGTTTAAGGTAAGTGTAGACTGTAAGTATTGTGCGGCGAGGGTTCCCTAATTCGAGGTGTAGGTAATTCAGTATTCGCGAAAACATAGACGACGACGCGAAAATAAAAAAAATGAAACACGAAGAGAAGAAAATCTTCGACGCGGTAACAGATTTACAACGCGAAGGAAATCTACAACGCGATAACAAATCTACGACGCGAAGAAATTCTACGACGCGAAGAAATTCTACGACGCGATAAAAAATTTACGACGCGAAAATTTATATATTGAAAGGTTTTATGTAACAGGAACCCTTTCGGACGGAAAAAATTGTGTTTTGTCTTTAAATTTGTTTACGTGTTCAAACCAAAATTGTATATTGTCTTCACAGGTACGAATAAGATCGCCGGACTCACGGAGGACGACTCTCTTCCACAGAACAAAATTCATGTTGTCTTTATTATATTTTCACAGGTTGGTCGAGAATTGCCGCACTGACGGAAAACTGTTCGGACACGGTCCCCTAGCTCTTTTGCGTGAGAGCTTGGGCAATTACTCGGACAGGGTCCCCTCGCTCTTTTGCGTGAGAGCTTGGGCATATATCGGACAGGGTCCCCTCGCTCTTTTGCGTGAGAGCTTGGGCATATATCGGACAGGGTCCCCTCGCTCTTTTGCGTGAGAGCTTGGGCATATTACTCGGACAGGGTCCCCTCGCTCTTTTTGCGTGAGAGCTTGGGCATATATCGGACAGGGTCCCCTCGCTCTTTTTGCGTGAGAGCTTGGGCATATATCGGACAGGGTCCCCTCGCTCTTTTGCGTGAGAGCTTGGGCACGGGATCGGGAGTGTCTCGGACGATTTTCCGGTGGGTTCTTTTCCTTTCCGCTCCTAGTGTCAAGGAAAGCTGACGGCGAGTATTTTTTGTCATGGAAAGCTTACAGCAAGTAGTTCACTGGGGTAGCGACGAACCTTTGAATCCGCAACAAGTAGATTAATCTCTCCTGGAGAGACGAAATCTTGGCCCATCACGATTAGGCAACGAAAGGGTGGGTGCGGATTCGGTTGGGTCTCCATCGTCCCATCATTCTGGATCCCGCTCGCAGTTTTACGCGAGAACTTGGGCATATTACTCGGACAGGGTCCCCTCGCTCTTTTGCGTGAGAGCTTGGGCAATTACTAGGACAGGGTCCCCTCGCTCTTTTGCGTGAGAGCTTGGGCATATTACTCGGACAGGGTCCCCTCGCTCTTTTGCGTGAGAGCTTGGGCAATTACTCGGACAGGGTCCCCTCGCTCTTTTGCGTGAGAGCTTGGGCAAATATCGGACAGGGTCCCCTCGCTCTTTTGCGTGAGAGCTTGGGCATATAGCGAGTGGATTCCGACACCTAGGTCCTTTTGCTTCCCCGTTGGGTCTAACCCCGTCCCCTGGGATCTGCTTGGTCGTAAGTGGTGGACAACTCCGCTGACCTTACGCTGAACACGGTCGAGTGGGTCACAGGATCCTTCCGGGTAGGGTCAATTTCCTTGGAGTGTCCCGGGTATTCGGGTTAGGTTTAATTCGTCCCCCTGCGATCCGCTAGGCCGTAGGTGGTGGAGAATTCCGCTATCCTTGTGAGCAGATAACGGTCGAATGGGTCAAAGGAAATTTCCAGGTCGGGTCCTACTTCCGAGCGTATTCCGTTCAGCCTTTTCCGTTGGACGGGACGCTCACGTCTTTGGGAAGAGCCGGAGTTGGGTCATTTGGGGTGCGAGGGTCTCCAATTCCCTCCCGCCCCTCCAGAGGAACGTTGCGACCTTGAGGGGACGCAATTCCGGAGGAGGAGCAACGACGGCGTTACGCCTTTCCGCCCAGGCGATCGCTCAGACGGATCGGCCTGCAAATTACCCCCGGGTCCGGATGCGTGCGGAGGACTTAGCTCTCACTGACGATCTGGTGCATTCCCGCAAGCCAGATCAGCGTTACCATTCCACGGTAACACTGCCCCCAAAATCTCAGCTAGCTGCTCCTCACATCGTCGTAACGGTCACCCACAGCAACGAGATATAATGCGAAAGGTACCTGACTCGGCCGTTGAGCTTGCAGCCGCAGTAGTCATGAGCAAAAATAGTTTCTCTGTGCCGCGTTCGGGCCCTTTTCGGAGTCCGCTCGCTGGTAACTTGTGTATATATTCGGACAGGGTCGGGTGGGTCTCTCACTTCCGGTCGGGTCTTTCCATTTCCGCTCTTCAGACGAAAGCCTACGGCGATTATTTTTTTGGGGAGGCCTACGGTTATTAGTCCCTGGAGAGCGACGATCCCTTTCCGCTTCGTAGTGGTGTGTGCAATCTCTCATCTTCCACCTGTGAGCTGATCGGCGGATGGAGGAGGTACCCCACTGGGCAGCGACAAAATTCCATAAATCCGCAACAAGTAGATTAATTTCTCCTGAACCATCACGACTAGGCAACTAAAGGGTGGGCTCTGGAGAGACGAAATCTTGGCCCATCACGATTAGGCAACGAAAGGGTGGGTGCGGATTCGGTCGGGTCTCCATCGTCCCATTATTCTGGATCCCGCTCGCGGTTTTACGCGAGAACTTGGGCAATTACTCGGACAGGGACCCCTCGCTCTTTTTGCGTGAGAGCTTGGGCATATATCGGACAGGGTCCCCTCGCTCTTTTGCGTGAGAGCTTGGGCATATTACTCGGACATGGTCCCCTCGTTCTTTTGCGTAAGAGCTTGGGCACGGGGTCGGGAGGGTCTCAAACGGTCCTTTTTCTTTCCGCTCCTAGTGTTAAGGAAAGCTGACGGCGAGTATTTTTTGTCAAGGAAAGCTTACAGCAAGTAGTTCACTAGGGTAGCGACGAACCTTTGAATCCGCAACAAGTAGATTAATCTCTCCTGGAGAGACGAAATCTTAGCCCATCACGATTAGGCAACGAAAGGGTGGGTGCGGATTCGGTTGGGTCTCCATCGTCCCATCATTCTGGATCCCGCTCGCAGTTTTACGCGGGAACTTTGGGCAATTACTCGGAGAGGGTCCCCTCGCTCTTTTTGCGTGAGAGCTTGGGCATATATCGGACAGGGCCCCCTCGCTCTTTTGCGTAAGAGCTTGGGCATATATCGGACAGGGTCCCCTCGCTCTTTTTGCGTGAGAGCTTGGGCATATATCGGACAGGGTCCCCTCGCTCTTTTGCGTAAGAGCTTGGGCAATTACTCGGACAGACTTGCGGAATGGACCGCCGAAAAGCCCGTACGACGAACGATTCAGTGTGCAGGTCTCGTTCTTCGTGCGGACGGTTCGACGGTCCCATCCGCACGGGTAGGTTCGGCCTTTTCGGTCGGGTGCGAACGCCGATCCGAAAGTCTCGAAGACGATTCAGCGCACAAGTTTCGTCGTCGGGACTTTCGAACCGGCGTTCGCATCCGTGCGAGGAAGTCGTCCTTCTCGGTCCATCCGAAGGCAGTGGTTGGGTGTGAGGGGTGGGGTCAATGCTGTTAACCTGCTCGTGGTGACCCTGCTACGGCGATCGGACTCCGTTCGTCGGTCTCCGATCGCTTAACCGATAACAGCAAACATAATTTTTTTTAAAGATAGAGATTCCTGAACTTAGAAAAATTTCAACATTTCTGGACTTAGACAAATTTTCGAAAATTCTGGACTTAGACAAATTTTCGACTTTTCTGGACTTAGAAAAAATTTCGACAATTCTGGACTTAGACAAATTTTCGACTTTTCTGGACTTTAAAAAAATTGTAAAATCTAGGCTGTAAGTTGACACCGACTCCGACCTTCGAACCTTAGCGAAACCAGACTGCGCGTGCCTGGCTTCGAAAGGTCGGTAGACTATGTTTGCGATAGCACCCCAACAAGCTCGTCCGACACACATACCGGAGGAGCCATTCGTAGAGGAAACTGCAGAGGCGTTCACGATGATTTTGGAAGATCGTGATTTTTTGCCCATGAAGGATTACTTGGGATTGAACGCGCTGGTCATGTCGATGCTCGAGCCTTGGAAACCCGCGGATTGGGAACCCGTCTCGGATCCGGTGCGG
>NW_022728125.1:24210-25576 GCF_011630105.1 Anneissia japonica | reverse complement strand
ATTGCGAAATCCGCCCCGTTCTGTTCGACGGTTGGATCGACCTCGAGGTAACATTTAGATATTGAATTTTCTAGAGAGGAAAATGGGGATGGGGAAAGGCGAGTAGGTCGTTTTTCCGGTGGGTTATTTATCCAGTTTTGTTTCTTTGTTCAGGTATGCAATGATATGGCGTCGGAGGCGGTCGGGAAACAGCCGTCCGGCCGGAACAAGAAGGCGCGTCAACGCTTCACGCCTAGCTGGTGCGTGTTCTGCAAGAACAACGGCGAGATGGAGAGCGTGTACGTGAGCCACGTTCTCAAGGGTGTTGACGGGAAGGTAGTTGATCCGATCCTGAGGAAGTACACGTGCCCGACCTGCGGGGACGGCGGGGACAACGCACACACTGTCAAGTATTGCCCCTATAATAATAATAATAATAATTAATAGAAGAAGGTTAAAGTAGAAGAAGATACAGAAAAATCTCTCTTGTCAGCGTTTTTTTAAATTACAAAATAATTAGTGATTTTCTAATTTGAATAAAGAGAAGGCTAAAACAAAATGTGAAAATATTGGTCTTGTGTGTGTTTTTTTAAATTTTTTAAACTTGTTTTTTTGTGACTGAAGATATAACAATGTTGGTATCCGGCCGTCTATACTTGAAAGGTCGAAGAACTGGAAGCCAGACAATCACCGTCTGGAATTGTAAGGTAGACGACACCAACAGTCTGTAATTGTCAGGTCGACGAACTCGAAGCACGACACACACTCTACACTCGCACAACTTCAAACATCACGCTCGAACAACAATTACACTCGATAAAATTACATTGGACGACATTTTCAGAATTATATGCATATATTTTATTCAACAAACACAAAATAATAATTTCTCGATATTAAATTCTAACCGGTTTGGTTACATTATTTTCTTTGTTGGAACGCTTCTTTTTATTTTTGGATTCGCCTCGCTTCTTTCTTTTCCCCGCCTTCCATGTTTCATCCTCTTCGTCATCATCGTCGTCCTCTTCGTTATTTTTCTGATCGTCTCCTTCTTTTCTCTTCTTCCCATTTGTACTTTGTTCGTCATCGTCTCTTGCTCGCTTAAGCAAAGTGCACATCGTCACCTGCATGTCTTTCATCACGTAGTGGTGTGTGCAATCTCTCATCTTCCACCTGTGAGCTGATCGGCGGATGGAGGAGGTACCCCACTGGGCAGCGACGAAATTCCCTAAATCCGCAACAAGTAGATTAATTTCTTCAGAACCATCACGACTAGGCAACGAAAGGGTGGGCTCTGGAGAGACGAAATCTTGGCCCATCACGATTAGGCAACGAAAGGGTGGGTGCGGATTCGGTCGGGTCTCCATCGTCCCATCATTCTGGATCC
>NW_022728125.1:19120-23964 GCF_011630105.1 Anneissia japonica | reverse complement strand
ATGAATGCGCACCGTCCGTCTTCCGAGCAGAAGGGCATGGCCGAAAGCGCTCGTCTCATTTCCTCCGTCGTCGCGTCGTCTTCCTCCTCCTCGACGTCAAACTTGTCGCAGAGCTTCACAACCGAGAAAGGCATCAGCGCGACGGTGACGACGGAGCCGTCCTCCTTTCGAAGGCGGACGCCGCAGGGTGCCGGTTCGCCGTCGGCGCGGTAGACGCACGCCGTAGACATGAGCCAGCGCAACCTGATCTGACCGTTCTCTTGGTTATTGCATGTCACTATGGGCGTCGGAAGATCTCTGGGTTCGGCGCCCACGAAGTCCGCCACGAAATGTCTGTTTTGCGATTTCACGCCGATTTTTGCGTCCTGCCTCCCCGTCTTCTCCATTCGTTTCATCCTGTTCCTTTGGCCGAACGTCCGCATCAAGCTGTTTTCGACGAAAGCGTTGTTGAGTTTCAACGCTTCCAGAACCGTGGACACCACGACGTACGGCGATCCGCTCATCTCGTCTCGGCAAAAGAGAAGTGCCGGCATCTCGTAGGGCCTCGCTTTCCTTCTCGTCAGGAATTCTATCATCTTCTCGAAGGCCTGGGAATAAGGCAGGTTTTCTCCGCAAAGGTCTATAAGTTTGTTTAGACTCCCCTTCACGTCGATTATTGCATTTGGTTCCGCAGCAGTTTCCATCGCTGCCGGTCCCGCAGCCGGTTCCGCATCAGCTTCCATCGATGCAGGTTGCTCAGCCGATTCCATCGATGCAAGTTCCACAACCGGTTCTACGGCCGGTTCCACAACTGGTTCCAGTTCCGCAGCAATTTCCATCGATGCAAGTTCCACTACCGGTTCTACAGCAGTTTCCATCGACGCAGGTTGTTCCACATCAGGCGCCTTCAAAAAAACGGTTGGACTCTCCACCCTGTACATGGGCGATTTGGGATCGTCCAATGTCTTCATCGCCGCCCTCATGACTTGGTCTCCCGACATCAGCTCGGAGCTTGTCTCCTCTAGAGCATTGAAGAAATCAATGTAGTCAGTAGCTGTTCTAGTCTCGCCGTCCTCCATTTCTGGTTGTGAACCTCGGGACGCCGGCGCCGGTTTATATAGCGAGGATCGACGGCTCGAATGAGGGTTACACGATGACGTCGCGGAGTCTCGGCCAATCCAAAGAGGGTGACACCTGTCTCTTATACACATCTAGATGTGTATAAGAGACATGTTGGGGAGCTGCGGTCACGATGACGTTGGCGGATGCGAATGCGTGCGCCCACAAACCCCATGACGAAATGGGTACTTTGGCTCAATTGTAGTATAAAAGATAATCGTATATTCCGACTTGTGATAGTTGAAAACAAATCCAAAAAAAAATTAAATAAGAAGAAGTATGAAGTACCAGATGCACGATCAAGTCTCGACTACGATTTCCAACCGGAACTATTACGCAAAGCTGTTCAAGAGCAAAATCGCCCAGAGGAAAGAGATAAGCGAGGAGGACTTACATGAAAAGATCACCAGGCTGTTCGAATTCATCGTGATAGATCGGAATTGGAAATGGGCCGGGCAAAACAAACACGACAGCCCCAAAGGTTTGGCGAACGTCATAGAGGATGGTCTGAGGCAGGCGCACACCACCTTCGACATGGCGAGATGCGTTCGGTTGTTGCTGGAAGGGAGAGAGGAGTTTCCCGAATACGAATTCATTTTTGGAAAAGCGGAAGACGAGTTGAACGCTCTGTTGAACATCGCCTTTGGAATACGCCACAGACCCATTTGGTCTCCGACGATCCAATCGATGACTGAGGATCGCATGTTCTGGTTCAACGAACCGCTGATGGACTTGATCGACTGCGCGCTCGCCGGATACGTCGTGGTAGCCCCGCTGAAATGCTTGCAACCTTACGACACAGACCCGAAACGCATCGTCGAGGACATGGCCAAGCTCAAAAATTTGCTGTTCAAAGCATTGTGTTTGGAAGACGTCAGACGCAGTTACAAAATGTGTCTCCAGTTGAAAGAAGCCTGTCAGACGCAACCGAAATTTGCGTATTATTTCATGGACTGTAAAGAAACTTTGAAAAACATTGTATGGGGTGTACCGTTGTAGGGGAGATACATCGTTAGTTGTTAAAAATTTTAAAGAAAATATTTGTATTCGTTAGAGAAATATTTCTTGTTTGCAATTGAAAATAAAAAAAAATAAGTCTTACATAGAAATTGTCGTACACTTTGTCGTTTTTTTTTTATTTGCTTTAATCGTGTCACCCAACAGCCTGCATATGTCTTTTTATAGGAGCGCAAATATTTTCAGAGCTACCACTCTTTCAGCTACCACGATAAAGTGCGCATGCACACAGATTTTTTTAAATTAAATTTTCCTGTAGCCACTGATGTACAACATATTGGGTCGTTTTATTATAAACGTTCCGTGGCAAAACAACGTATGTTTGCATTTTTGAAACTGAGTAATAAGTTTTTGAAATTGTGTATGATTGTATATCTGTATATATTGGGATTTTAATTACAAACATTCGATTATTGCAAAGTTATTAGCGATATTCACATATACGTTGTTTTGCTTTAATGACCATCAGTAACGAGTTTTGTTTTGCCAAACTCCATCGGCTCAAAAACAGTTTTTGAATACCAAAAGAGTCAAAACAAAGTATGTTCATCGTAGATACGTTGTAACGTGACTCTGCAGGACGTAAGCACGACCTCGTTATATATTATTACTTTTTTTTGGTTTACACGGAAACCGGAATACCATCAACAATTCAATTGCATATAACATTGACACCAACATCATCGTATCCTTCAAACTAATCATAAAATTGGAAAATCTCGCTCACACACGTAATGCATTTGTTAACGACCTAACTTGTCTGTGATTGTGTTTGACAAAGATAAACGAAAGGGGAAAACAATTTTTTGTTTCTTTCATTTTATTAACTTTAAATCTTTGAAAGGCGCTGTTATCTGTTCGACGACGGTGGCCGTCTTAGCAGAATCACCACGAGCAGGTTAACAGCTTGATCCCGTCCCTGTCCGATTTTAAGACACCCTCGCATAGGATGTCGGATCCTATCGCATTAGGATTCCGTTCGACCTTTATTTTCTCGCCAAACTTTCGACCTTTTCGACCTTTAATCTCCCGCAAAAACGTTCGACCTTTTTTGTTTATACTAACGACACCATCGCATAGGATGTCGGATCCCGTTCGACCTTTGATTCTCGCCTCCAAAAAACCTAGCGCTCTAGGAGTTCCGAATCCTTGCGCAAAAGGATCATTTCCTGTTCTCCAACGTGAGATCCTAACTTGATAGGACCTTGATCGCCTTCCCGAACCAAAAAATATAAACGACGGACCCTAGCGCAGTAGGATCCTTTCCTTCTTCGTAAGTCGGATTCCAACTCCGACGCCCAGGTAACGTTGCCTTTATTGGGCTGATTTAGATCCGACTGCAGGAAGTATTCAACGGAATAGCAGTACCTGTCTAACAATCGGCAGTAATCCGTTACCCGTTGGTGGCATCGAAGTCTAAATTGCCCACCACGCAAACGGAACACCGCCTAATCGAAAGTCCTATACGCAAACAGGACGCCGTCTTATCGAAAGTCCCGCACGCAAACGGAACACCGCCTAATCGAAAGTCCTGTACGCAAACAGGACACAGTCTTATCGAAAGTCCCGTACGCAAACGTGACTCTTCCATCTCAAAAGTCCGTACCTTAAAATTCCAATTATGCAAATTTTCAGATTAAAGTATTTAATTCTAAAAATTCAGGATTTCACCTGAAGAATTATCAACAATTTTGAATAGAATGTTGTTTTTTTTTTGGGATGGCATAAAATAAACTATTATTAAATTATTGGTTCTACTACAGATCTCGAAGAATATTAGAATACTAAAAACCAAAGGATCCACTGATTATACGCAAATAGAATATGAGTATAGTGACTCCGAAAAATGACGTGACGTGAGGCCATAGTTGATTCTACTTTTTGTTCTTTATTGGAACATTGTCAAGAATTAATAGTTTAAGTCCAAAAATACTGACAAACATACCAAAAATCAATAAAAAATAAATTAGAAATTAGAAAGAGGTAGGCGGAACATGGAGACAAATGATATTCTGATAAATAAATTGATAAACAAAATAAGATTGTGATAAACAAATGATTATTTTAGAACAAAAGCATGTTAGCACCTGTCTCTTATACACATCTATATTCCCCCAATAAAATTACATCTATCGCACTTCCCGGTGCCTCCAGAAGGAGGCACTAGGCCGGTTCCCCCGAGAGGAAACCGAGCTAGTTCAGATCCGACCGCAGGAAGTATTCAACGGAATAGCAGTACCTGTCTTACCATCGGCAGTAGCCCGTCACCCCGTGCGGCATCGAAGCTGCGTGTTCGGGAACGAACGAAGCTAAGGACGAGGGATGATCGAAAACTTACCGGCACTGCGACTCGGGGATGTACTGGGACGGGGTATCGCGAATTGGTAAACGATTGCTCCTCTTGAAACGTGAATGACGATGGTGGATCCTCGTCTGCGCTTATGTAGGAGTCTTCTGCACACAGATGACGTCATGTGTAAGACGATACATATTTCATGACGACATCGTGCATCAGCTCGACAGAGTACCTGTTGTGGCAATATTCGGTTAAGAAAAAATAAATGCATACACCGACAATGGCATTCGCTCTTATATCGGCACCGATAACGTCATGGGTGCTGTGTTGGTTCAAGTACCCCATATTGCCTGTAATGTGTATTATGTCTAGATGTGTATAAGAGACAGGAAATATTTCTTGTTTGCAATCGAAAATTAAAAAAATAAGTCTT
>NW_022728125.1:15686-19113 GCF_011630105.1 Anneissia japonica | reverse complement strand
TCCCCAATTGCTTGTAATGTGTATAATGTTGTAAGTGATGACAAAGAAAAGACACAGACACGAGTTTAAGGCTTTTATTACATCCGCTCCAGTTTCGCTCTAGTTGCACAGAAGACGTCATCGTACCACAGATAGTCTGTAATGTAGTATTATGTTGTAAGTGGTGAAGAAGAAGACACAGACACGTGTTTACGGCTTTATTGCATCCGCTCGAGTTGAACAGAAGACGTCATCGTACCCCAATTGCTTGTAATGAGTATTATGTTGTAAGTGATGACAAAGAAAAGACACAGACACGAGTTTAAGGCTTTTATTACATCCGCTGTAACATATTGCTTGTAATGTGCTTAAAATTGGTTAAAAAGAAAAGAAACAGACACGTGTTTACGGCTTTTATTGCATCCGCTCCAGTTGAACAGTAGACGTCATCGTTCCCCAATTGCTTGTAATGTGTATTATGTTGTAATTGGTGACAAAGAAAAGACAAAGACACGTGTTTACGGCTTTTAATACATTCGCTCTAGTTGCACAGAAGACGTCATCGTACCACAGATCGTCTGTAATGTATATTATGTTGTAAGTGGTGAAAAAGAAAAGACACAGACACGTGTTTACGGCTTTTATTGCATCCGCTCGAGTTATAACGCCCTCTCGAGTTAACAACGATGACGTCACCAGATTTCGTGTTGATTTGCTCGAGTTACATCGCCCTCTTCAGTCTGCTCATATGTCTTCATCGCACGTCCCAGCACAGGTCCTCCCGTGCCAGTGTCAGCCGTCGCTCGTTGGCTGAGCAGAGTAGCTACTTTTCCTTGCTTATATTCCCCAGTACATTCTGCCATGAAAAATGTCATAAAATTTCGAATTAAGAATAACAAAAAAACAATTTTTTCACGGATGCTACGTGAAGAGATATTAAACAACTACAAAACAACGCATTTAACATTTGACGATCACCCCCACACGCTTTATAAACGCCATTTCAAAATGCTCATGAATATTAGGAGCTTGTGTTTTTCGTAGGATAGTTTGTGGATTATATTATATTTTTTCGTAGGATATTTAAGCTAACTATGTTTTTATGCTTATATAGCGCTAGGTGCTGCTGGGAAATGGTTGCGTCATCGTGCACCACTTTTCCATTGGTGTAACACGATGACGTCGAGATATGTTTCCGGACGTTAGCGTTCGAGCCCGGACGCAAAAAATTTTCGAGTTTGCGTCAACTAAGTGGAGTGTTATTGTTACACCACTTTTCCTATTCTTAATGCATTGCGGTTGTTGTAAACGCCAAACGCGTCAGTGAACCGGTACTGATGCTAGGAAATGGTGACATCATCGTGCACCGCTTTCCCGTCGGTGTAACGCGATGACGTCCCCAGTGTTGAGGAATAGGCTTCCAGTGTTAAAGAATAGGCTTCTAGTGCTAAAGAATAGGAAACAGTGTTAAAAGATAGGACAAAAGTCACGTGTGGTCGTGACGCTCTATGACCCCCATATTTGGGCAAAGGGGAAAATTCTTCAAACTAGAAAGGACGGTCACGTGTCGAAATTTCGATGACGTCATGGTGTATATTGAGTTTTTCGAGAAAGCCCTATTCTTCAACACTGGCTCCTATTCTTTCCAGTGTTAAAGAATAGGAAACAGTGTTAAAGATAGGACAAAAATCACGTGTGGTCGTGACGTCATGGGACCCCCATATTTGGGTAAATGGGAAAATTCTTCATACTAGAAAAGACAATCACGTGTCGAAATTCCGATGACGTCAATGTGTATTTTGAGTTTTTCGAGAAAGTCCTATTCTTCAACACTGGCTCCTATTCTTTCCAGTGTTAAAGAATAGGCTTCCAACGTGTACAGAAGTTCATTTCGCTAATTTTTGCAAACGTGTATTTGATATAAAAAATTTTAAAAATCGAAATAACATTACATAATCAACGTATTACACATGGGGTCCCATGTTACTGGGATATATAAAGAGGATGGACGTCGTTTTAGCGAAATTCCTATCAAAAACTAGCACAACTAGGCACAGGTTGTACAACGAGAATCATCGTGGACGTTTTTGCAGACCTATTAGTTGACACCGCTAGCACGTTATTGGCTAAAAGTATCCAATCGCTTTCGAGTTGCGATGAATAGAGTTTGCGAGACTCTGTGCATTGAACTAACAGTTCACGCGGGGATTTCTCAGCACGTTTGTTTCCTTGCACCGATTTCTTTGCACAGATAGGAAAAATCATACGTTATTTATGCTTTGGGCCTAGGAATTATTCTATACCGATTTTGTTTTGCACAGCCTGCGATGTAGGCCTAGGACCTAGGAATTATTCTACACGGGGTTGTTTTGCACAGCTTGCGTTGTAGGCTTTGGGCCTAGGAATTATTCTATACAGATGTTGTTTGCGCCGGAAAAAAAATAATGTGTCACAGGCCTTAAGCCTATGAATCGTTCTATACTTAATTTATTGCACAACTCTTGTTTTTTGGCTTTGGGCCTAGGAATTGGTATAGAAGGAATCTATTGCACAGCTTTTGTTGTAGGCCTTGGACCAAGGATTTATTCCATACCCATTTGTTTGCACAGAAAGTCTTTGGCCTATGATTCATTCTATTTGTTTGCACCGAAAAGAAATATAGTCGTGTCTTACAGGCCTTAGACATAGAACATATCATCTCTAAACCTGACATTGCAAGTATACCAGACGAATTTGGATTTTATCGAATTAACGGTAAGTCAAAAAAAAATGTCGTGTCTTTGTACATCAACAATAGTAAGGCCTAGTAAATATTTTTTTAAACATCGACAGATATCCTAGCCTATAGTCGACCATATTTAATTACACATAAATTATATTAATGTTTTTTTATATTATTTATTAGTCCATGGAAATATATACATTGACTCTGCTTTGAAATAAACGTAATGCTTAATATTTTTCGTTAAGACCACTAACAGTAAGGTCAGCCACCTTTAATTATAAACATATTGCATTAATTTTAATTTGTTTGACATCAAGAAAGGTTATTTGATTTAAAAAAAAATATTTATTCTTATCTTTTAGATTCAACGTTGCCTTCAAGAAAGAAATGATGCTCGGTCACGTACAACCGTCGCATCTGATCATCAAGTTCTTCGTTTTCTTCGACCTGGAAACGTCGGCTCTGCACGCCGAAGACAGACCCAAGGTCACCGAACTGTGCCTGATCGCCGTACACAGGTCCAGCGTCGAGAGCTCGGACACCGCGCCGAGGGTGATGGACAAGCTGACGCTGTGCGTGTATCCCAACAAGGAAATCTCCCCGATCGCTTCGAATCTGATTGGTCTCCACAATGCTCTTATGTTAAATAACGACAAGCGACCTTTCCCAGTGTTAAAGAATAGGCTTCTAGTGCTAAAGAATAGGAAACAGTGTTAAAAGATA
>NW_022728125.1:12902-15545 GCF_011630105.1 Anneissia japonica | reverse complement strand
TGTGTAATTGTTTTTTCTCTTTCTCTCTTTGTTTTTGTTTGCATACAATTTCAAATTAATGGAAACGTGGCATTTCTTCGAATAGTCTTTTTTTTTTAGGCGAGACTTGTTTTTTTTTTATCATTTTTTTCGAATGGCAAATTTAATTATTTTTATTCAAAAATTATAAATAGTTGCAGTCGGTGAGATTGCTAAGCAAGGTAAAAGAACAAGTCTCGCGTTGTCGACATGTAAAAAATGATTGCAAAACAACGCAATTCAAATTCATTTTTGTACGAATTTTATTTTGATTCAGAATTAACATAAAAGATTTTCTTAAATGTATATATATAAGCAAATTGTTGTTAATTTCCTTTTTTTTAACTTGTTCTTCAGAAGTAATCAGTTTTAGGTCATCTGTAAAATAAAATACAAAATGTTCACAATTAAATGAAATATATATATATATATATATATATATATCTCAGTTATTATTATTGAAAACTTTGCAATAGCATCAACTAATAACGAGTCAAGTCCTTACCCTCAAATTAATTTTTGTTATTCCCATGTTTATTATATCTTTCATAGATATTGTTTTTGGTAACATTATTTTAAGGTTTTTCAGTTTTAGGTTATTTGTAAAATAAAAAAAATGTTGACAATTAAATTAAATATAATAATAATAGTTAGATTTGTAGAGCGCATCATGCGAAAAAGCCTCTATGCGCTTAGTGATTGAGCTCTTTGAGTTGGACATTTTGAAAAAAAAAATTTAAAAAAATGTAAAAAATATATATATATATATATCTCAGTTATTATTATTGAGAACTTTCCAATAGCATCAATAATAACGAGTCAAGCCCTTACCCTCAATTGGCACATTTAATCCTTCACTTTGGTTTTCTGTATGCGTATAAAAAAATGAAAAAATATATTTCAAATTATAAACAAAGTTTGATAATTTAACGCTTAATTTATTCAAAACCCACAAATGAGAAGAAATAAAATTATGTTTGTAACAAAAAAGAAATTTAAAAAGCAAATAATTACAATAGTTGATGTATAAGTTGGACATTTTGAGAAAAAAAAATAAAAATTTAAAATAAAAAAAAAAAAAAAAAAAAAAAATATATTTAAAAACTATATATATATATATCTCAGTTATTATTATTGAGAACTTTCCAATAGCATCAATAATAACGAGTCAAGGCCTTACCCTCAATTGGCACATTTAATCCTTCGCTTTGGATTTCTGTATGCGTATAAAAAAATGAAAAAATATATTTCAAATTGTAAACAAAGTTTGATAATTTAACGCTTAATTTATTGAAACCCAACAAATGAGAAGAAAAAAAATTAAGTTTGTAACAAAAAAGAAATTTTAAAAAGCAAATAATTACAATAGTTGATGTATAAGCATTAACAAAACATTATTATGGGTGTGTGAAGATTAATAAGGAAAAAATTAAGCTAGGTGAAAATTAAATAATCAGTAAATACCTTACCTTCAATCGAGTTTTGTTCTGTAGAGTAAAAAAAAATCTAAATTATCTATATTTTTATAGGTAATAATTACAAATATTTGGTGTATAAGCATAGTATTGGCGTGTGAAGATTAATAACAAAAGGGAAAAACTTAAGGGGAAAAAATCAGCAAAGACCTTAGTATTACTAGAATTTTCAGTTTGGTCTGTTGAGTAAAAAAAATAAAATAATATCAATACACCTATCATAAATGTTTATATGTAACAATTACAAATTTTTATGTATAAAGTTAAGAAAAATATTATGGGTGTGTAAAGATTAATAGGAAAAAAGTGTAAAAATTAAATAAGTAAATACTGTATTACCTTGAATAGCCCGATTTGCGTCTTCGACTGCCATTTCAAACTGTATGTTTCCTATCAAATCATCTTGGAATAATATATCAATTATATCATCTAATAATCTGTCTGCAATAGGATCCATCTTAATTTCATCTGGTTGTATAATACTGCCCCACCATGACAAAAGTAAGTAACTGATGTTTGCATAGGCCGGTGTTTAAACATAGACAGACGACAAGTTTGTTTTGCTTGTAATTCTAGATTACAGACAGTGAACTTAGCTATCTTCCAATTATACTGATGTTTGCATAGGCCTGTGTTCAAACATAGACAGACGACAAGTTTGTGGTGCTTGTGATTCTAGATTACAGACAGTTAACTTAGCTATCTTCCAATTATGCATTCAAGGTTTGCCATTCTAACTTTGCAACAGACTTTGTTATCTTCAGGTCATGAATACAATGCAACAGGTTCTGAAGAAGAAACTGATGTAAGTTTATATTGAATTATGTTCTAGGATTATAGTTAGTAAATAAGATTAAATTAGTACTCTCATTTAGTACATAATCATCATTATTAGCAGTTTATAAATGCTGTTGACCAGTATGATATAATCAGGGACCTGATACTGTATAATAATTGCAGTATATTATGTCAATGTAATGATTATTTATAATATTCACCCCTTATATATGAATTACCTTTAATTTATATGTTTATATTTTCTATTTTATTATATGTTGTATAGCATGTATTGGTATTCTATTTAAATTAACGTTTGATTCATTTCTACCTCTACCAGAACCGAAAATAGTAACGCACAGAATGCAAGGTT
>NW_022728125.1:9864-12678 GCF_011630105.1 Anneissia japonica | reverse complement strand
CATCATCAACCTGTCCGATGCTGTAGTGTATCCAGCCTCGTTAATTAGAATACGTCTTGCAGCATTCCCATATTTCCACTAGAAAAATTTCGATGGAATTGAAATCTATAGAGGTAAAATGAGTTTTTTTCTCTCTCTTTGTTTTATAGATATTATTATTAAATTAAGCAAATTTGTTTTTTTCTTTGTTTTTAACAGTTATTTTGCTTGATTATTTTCGGTTGACTGATGAAATGATTTACATGATTTATTCAAACATCACTGCGGTGGCGCAGCATTTATTCGTTAAATCAATAGAAATTAATCAAATATTATATTTTTTTTTTGTTCTTGCAGATACATGTCGAACCATCTTCGAACAGTCTACAGATTTCCATTCGCCATTGCATGTTTTCTGAAAAGCATTATTTAACATCAATAATAACGAGTCAAACCCTTACCCTCAATTGGCACATTTCTTCCTTCGCTTTGGTTTTCTGTATGCGTATAAAAAAATAAACGCATTCTTTGTCCAAAGTATATCCTTTTTTTTCTTCTTCTATTTCTTTTATCATAGGCAGCTGGTAAAAATAACTGGTCTTCGGGGTCGCGGTGAACGACGCACCTGACGTCGCCGCACTTACCTGGGATAGCCGTTCTCGATCTATTGTACAAGCATCCTGATTTTAGATATCCTTTCGTCTTCGACCGCCGGAAAGTGATATATTTCACAGTCCAGCCCTCTCTTCCCCACGTTCGTAGGTGTTGCCTCCCTTGCCTCATCCTATCTTGCATCAACCTGTCGGGAGCTTCTCCGGGTCTAGGCCGCTAATTCGGCCAACGACACTCCCTATCTTTATCGCTTTGCCATTTCGTCTCAAAGTAAAGAGACTATCGAAAACAAAATATTTTTTTGTAATTTTTTTTTATTAGTATATCAAATGCAATCGTAATTCAACAACCGTTAGTTCCAGTACTTGGGATTCGCCCTTGTTCTGCACTTTGCTGTTTGCAGCAAATCTCTTTTAGCTATACATTCTGTGAAGACTGTCGTTTTTTTACCTGTCACAATCCACTGTTTTTTTATACAGTGGTATAATACTCTTGGACTCTATATTTTGTAGAGGTTCCATTTGTCGTCGAGCGTCGGTCTTTCCCAGTCTGTATTCTTTTCTCCACGTTCGAAACCAAAGTCGGAATTCGAACGAGTTGCCTCCCTTTGAACAAAATTTCGTCGTTCCGGTTTGCGATGTCTTCTGTTGGACGATTGCTGTAGTCTTTTGTTCCCCCCCCCCCAACGTCAAGTCCATCGTCTTTAAGATAACGGTATATACTGTTGTTCTTTTTCGCGTGCAGCAAGTCGATCGTTGTTTTTGTGCTTTCTTCCATAACTTTCTTGTCCTAATCTTTTTTCTCTTTGCCTTATTTTGTCGATACATTTTCGACTCCTCTGTTCAGTTTATTCATATAAAGTTGTGCTTTTGTTCTCTTCGCAATCTCAGACAAGAGTCGAAATTTGAATCTGAACACGCGCAGATCGCACCATTCGTTGGTATTGCGTATCGAACGAGCCACTCCGTCCGCCTTCCTTACATGGGCTCGCCCTTTTACATTCTGTGTAAACCGTTGGTTTTTCACACGTCACGATCCACGGGTTTTTTTTTTATACAACGGTATATACACTTGGACTTATTATTCGCCGTTCCATGTTTTCTGGAAAGCTTTGTTAATAATGCAAATGCATATTTTCTCCAAATCATCTAATTCTTTTGTGCTTCTTCTCTTTCTTTCCCCCATCGCAACTTGTAAAAATGACGGGTCGTCGGTGTCGTGGTGAACCTGACGTCGTCGTTCCGGTTGCGATGATCTCTTCAAGTGCAGCAAGTCGATAATTGTTGTTGTGCCTTCTTCCATAACTTCTTATTCAGATCTTTTTCTTTGGTCTAGTCCTCTTTCCCTCTAAGTTTATTGACATAAAGTTGCGCCTTGTTTCTTCCGCAATCTCCGTTGTCGAGTTCCCGGGTAAGTGTGGCGACGTCAGTTTCCATTACCGGTTTCTTTCCACGATCTTCGTTGTGGCCTTCCTTGGTAAGTGCGGCTACGTCATGTTCGGTGCCAACATATCTTCTTTAATTACCATGTCTTGTCTTATTGCCTCTGTGTCTCTTTAATTTGTACATAAAACTAAGAAGAAGTGCAACTTCTTGGATATTTCAGATTCAAAAGAAGGTTGACAGGAGGTAAGCGTCTGATGTGGACGCGGTCGTCAGCGAACATGCAGCACGTCCACTTGAGGCGTTTTTCCGTCCGCTCGTACAGCGTGCTTTTATTGCTTTACAATCAAAGTGTTTGCACAGTAGGTCTAAGTTTGGAACTGTCAAAACAGGAACTTTACTTCTTCCACTTCTTCGTCAATCATCGCTTGTGATCTCCCTGTTCCTACACGAACGGCGGTATCTCGAATCTTGTAGGTTCTTCTTTTATTTTGGCAACCTTTTCCTGCCAAGGTTCACGTCGGTCGTTGTTTCCAGCATGTTTTTCTTTGCTTTAATAATCTCTTTGTTAGAGCGCTTCTTCCGATTTCCCGAATTGTTTCGTTGCTTTCTTTTTTGGTCTCTTCTCAGAAGTGTTTCTTCGAAGAGTCCGTAGGTCTCTCCATCCTGTGCAGTCTCGTTGTACTCCATCGTTCTCCAACCGTTATTATTCTTTACTTACTCCATCTTTTATTTAAAAATAAAATATGCTATGTTGCATTCCTTTGTATTTTGGCACATTTCTTTTTATATTGTGTTGGTACCGAGAACTTCGGGATTCCCATTACACGGACCGTTTCTT
>NW_022728125.1:3899-6819 GCF_011630105.1 Anneissia japonica | reverse complement strand
CCGTTCGTGGCCGACCAGTTTCTCGAAACCTGCCGTTCTAGCGGACGGCAAGGAGTCACCTACACGGACGTTGTAATGAAGGCCGAGAACGACACGTTGATGATGCCGATGGCTTTCCTGTGCGTCCATCCCAAGGAAGGTCCGATTCAGCTGGTGGACGAAATAGGAACGGTGTTTTTCGCCACTGCGATGCCGTTCGTCCTGATTAATAGCGATAGACTTCCGAGCGAAAGAAGGAAAAGAAAGATGGTTTGCGGAGACTCCACGCTGTCCATGTTCGATCGCCCGCAACTCGCCGACATCTTAGGCGTCGATGCTCTGTCTCTTGGAAAAAATCCCACCGTAAATAACGTTCACTCGAAAAGAACGACGAACAGTTTAGTTGGACAATTCCTAAACAAAATTCTCCGACAACTACAGGCGTCGACGAACATGCAGCCACCCGTCGAAACTCATTCGCGGGAACAACCGACGACGATGACTCCGGCGGTCCATTCTGCAAACGCGGGAGACTTCGAAATGAAAAGTTTGGCGGTGTTACCGCCTTTACCGACACCCGTCGAAATCTATCCGCAGCAACAGCAGAAGCAGCAGCTGGAGGAGAAGGTGGTACGACCGTCACGGACACCCAAGTTAAACGTATCCGTAAACATGTGCAAAGACAACGTACTCTACGACAGACGATGGAAGAGATGGAGTAAGCGAAAGATCGAATGTATGGCCGCTAGTTTTAAAGAACTGAAATCGGAAGTCGTGAAAAGACAACGAAATATGTCGACGGAATTGGAACAGACTAAATCGGAAACGGAGGCGATTTCGACGGATCTGGAACAGATGAGATCTGAAACGGCTGATATTTCGAGAAACTTGGAAGAGATGAAATACGATACGGTGAAACAGAAACAAGATATTTCGACGGATTTGGAACGGATTCGGTCGGAGATGGAGGAGCATAAACGACAGCTTTGGATGGATTTGCAACAGATGCGATTGGAAATGCGAGAGCAGACACGAAATTTTGGGACAATGTTATTGAAATTTGGAAATAAGATGATTGCCGATAAAAAAAACTTAAAGAAAATTAAGTCAAGTTGTTTTGTTGACAATTAAAAAATAACATACATAAAAAAAGAATTATGATATGTCGATTTTTTTTTCTTTCGTTTCCTTTGTTTCGATACGACGGTGTTGATGATGATTGATGATGGGGGTGCAGAACACTGGCACACACCAAAGGAAAACTTTAGGTAAAATACAAAAAAATATATATAGAGGGCGGCAGACACTTTTTATCGAACATCGGAAAATGGCTACAACTTCTTTCGTCCGAACGTATTCCGATATTCCACAAAAACCCGTCTGCCGCTCTATATCGAGTGTCCATGACGTCATCCATTCTCTCTACATAGCTTAACGTCTGTCTCTTATACACATCTAGATGTGTATCTATGGTTAGTATATAGAGAGATTCATCCCGAAGTCAAGTGGGACTCGAAAGTGAGTTATAGCAAATTTTTTAAGTTTGAAGATTTGTTGGATCGTAAGTTTAAAAAGCTACAAGGCGTTGCAGCCGATACTCGAGATTACGTATTGGAAGCTGTCGAGGATATGCGAGAAAGGATTCTCAATATCATGAAGGACAATACCATAGAATGCAAGGATGACGTCGTAAGAACAGATTGGGACGATACAAGGCGCCTTATTTATACACATCTAGATGTGTACAGTCCTCTCTCAGGATCCTCCACCCTGTCTCTTATACACATCTAGATGCTATCGAGACCATCACCCAACCTAAAGACAAAGCTGCTGAAATTCATTAAAAACGTTACAAACTTGCGTTGTAAGACGGAAAGCGATTTATACGAGATTCTACGAAACAACTTCCATGAAATTTATTTCAATTCTGTCGTATATAAAAATGGATATTCAAAGGGAAATTGACGAGTTTGGGTAGGACTTTCATTGAACTTTATGCAAAAGTTGCGGGTAAAGTAATTTCCATGGACTGTAAAATCAACGATAGGCTCTCCAAAATCCTACGTCATCGGTAACTTCTCTCTGCACAGCTTAACGTCATCGGGTGCTCCCAACACGAACAATATAAACTGACACGCACGCGAAGATCAGCACAGTCTTTTAGAAGAGCACTCACGCACACACTCGCACGCACACCAATGATGTCTGCAGAGCTCTTGCCAAAGATCTGCGAGAGGTTTTCTCCATGGATTATAGGCGAGCGAAAGAGAGTGGATCGCCTTACAACAGCTGCCGTAGTTTCCAGAGAGATCGCCAGGGAATTCATATCGTCACCGGACACAGAATCGTCTCTCTCTCGATACGCCGAAACGATGCGAGAGGTCGCCGAAAAGATGGACGTTCGGCTAGGACTCGAATTGGATGCCACCGCGGCGGTGATCGACTTCGAAGAAGACGGGTTACCGGGTGTGTTTTCGTGCCTCAATGACATGCTCGAAATCGGAGACGTCAACTGGGGTCGAATCGTCATTGTGTACATGTTCGGTAGGAAAGTGGCAAAGAGATGGGCGGAGAAAGGTCTCGAGGACTACGAAGATACCGTAGCCGAGTACGTCGGCGAATACGTGGCCACGGAGTTGTCCGGTTGGATATCCGAACGTGGAGGTTGAGTAAGTGTGATTCAGAGGGCGGCAAACAAGTTTTCGAGAACGTCAGTTTTCACCGATCGTATCCCGATGTACGTACGAAAAATAATAATAATTTAATAATCATCTATTTTTCTCTCCACTTCAGGATGATTTCGTGGAAATCTTTGGCCGCAGACGTCGAAAGTCGCTCTCCGACCTCACCGTTCCGATCCTGCTGGCGGTCATGTTGGCAACTCCGTTCGTTTTGTCAAACTGCAGATGACTTTAATCACGTTTTGATATCGAATAAAAAG
>NW_022728125.1:0-3478 GCF_011630105.1 Anneissia japonica | reverse complement strand
TCGCCATCGTGACGATCCTGTCGGCGTCCCTGTCGATGGACGGCATGTCGTCTCCTATTGTGCCGAGTCTGACGGCGTATTCCTCCAATTCCAAAGAGGCATTCGACACGCCGTACATATTCAGAAGCGTGTGCGTGTCTTCGATGGTTCATTGCCTGCCCACACACCTCACTCCGTCCACCTTGGTCCAGGCAAAGCATTCGTAGTGTCTCCTGCCTCCGTTTTCTGTAGCGGAGAACGCCACCTCGAGAGAGATCTGTTTCGTGGTACAGAATGTCACAGTCAGGATGCGACCTCGATTGGCGGCTAGCAGGTTTTCCAACAAGATGTTTTCTTTGGTGAAAATCTTAACCATTCTGGCTACGATTCTTCTGTTCGTCTTCTCTGCCATGGCGTCGAGGTTCGCTGATTCCGAATGTATCGTTTCGTGATGATTCACGAGTATATATAGGGATTAGTCAGCTGACGTTTTCTAAGTACCCATGACGTCATCGTTACCGGCGCATCGATGCTTTCAAATAAGGGCGTACGGATGACGTCAAGGTTCCAAGTACCCATGACGTCATCCTTATAGTTGGTTTATAAATAAGCGGCTGAACCTGTCCATTCGTTAAAACTAAGCAATGGCCGGGCAAGACGAATCATCGTATCGCGGGATGCTGGTGAACGTCGATAGGTACCTCGAGAATCGAGATGTTGTGGCTCTGAAGTACTTATGCATGGATGAGACCATCGGTCTCAGACTTGGCGAATTGGAAAAAATTACCCGAGGCCTTGAGTTAATGAATAAACTAGAGGATAGAGCATTACTTTATTCATCGAGATTGGAAATACTTATCGAACTACTGGGACTGATAAGGCGTTCGGAACTCCAACGCTATGTTTTGGACTTTCGAGAGAGCACGGAGGGACTCGGTGAAAAGATAATTTCACCCTATAGGTATGTAATTATCTTTTTTTTAAATCGTTTATCTTTCGAGCAAAAAGATTTTTTTTCTCGCCAATGATTGCCGAGCTAATTTAATATTGTTTTTTCCCCCATAGGGCCATGATACTTGATTTTGCTTCTGGAATCAACGAAGAAGAGTTGAAATCGCTGAAACCGAGATTGAAATCAACCATACCCGCAAGAACTGTTGGACGAATAAAGGAAGCCATAACATTGATGGTTGAATTGGAAAAACTATCAGTGATCAGACCTGGACAGGTTGATTTTCTGTTTGAAATTGCTGAGTATTTAAAAAGAGACGATCTCGTTTTGAAATTAAATGATTATAATGCAGGAAAATACGATTAGTTCAACGCGATAGCTGTAATCATAATCCGTGTATTTTCGAATATCTTTTCGAAAAAATAAAGTTTTTGCTAGAAAAAATATCAAATTAGACTACTGGTTGTTGTTCTTGTTAGCCTGATAGTGTTTGACTTATGTAACGACTGACGAAGGAGGAATGGTTTGAAACAGGACTTTTAATTAAACAAGGAGAAAAATCGAAAATTAAATACGCACACACGCAAAACATCTATTATAATCTGTTTATTTTTTATAAAAGCTTACTTCAGCCTTACCATGAGCTCGTGACGTCAAGTGTCTATGAACCGATGACGTACGCTCACCGTACAACGAAAACGAAATAAAAGTCGAGTTAAAGTGATTCCATCACACTCGTAGAGCTAACGACATGAACTTTAAACTTAGCCGGACGACGACTGCGACAAAGAACACCGACGATGTATGTGTCGGCGGAGCCTCCTCCGAATCGGACTGGCTGCGAATGAAAGAAGAGGAAATCGTTTCCCTGAAAACCGTCGTGCAGAGCATCGACGTGCTGAAGCTTTTGCTGAACGACTACGAAGGTTCGATCGATTCGTTGAAACTGGAACTCAAGAAGAAGAACTTAAGCATTGAGCACTGCAATTCAGACTGCACACAAACAAACTCGATTCGTCGTTCGATCTCAAAGAACACGAAGTTTTCGTGCCCGGACACGACAAGGAGGTTCTCGACCAGCTGCTGAGGGAGAACGTGCGATTGCGAACCGTCCTGAACTCGAATTACAGTTCCGAGGAAGTGGTGGAAGCGAAGAAGACGATCGCCGCTCTCAGGATAAGGATCGCCGAACTTTCGTTCGAGGTCCGCACGAAAGATAAGGAGCTGACCGAGTACCTGAGCGCTACGAATTCTTCCGACTCGGAAAAAGACGTCGCGATTAGAAAACTGACGTCGGAGCTGAAGGAGTGCTACGGACAGCGCAGTTACGCCGACGACGTCCATCGAACGCTCTGCCTCGAGATCGAACGGATGAGATCGAAGATCGACGATCTGGTAACGGGAAAGATCGACGTGGCTCGGGAGCCGAGGAATTACGAACGAAGGAAAAAGGATGTCGGCGAGCAGAGAAGTGTTGGGGCCTCTCTCATCGGAAGATCGATGCAAGGTCTTGGAGGAAAAAGTGTCGAGCTTGGCCAGGGAAAACGCCGAACTTTCGAAACAGCTGAAGGAAGTCATAAGCATGAACACCAGATGGCAACGGTACTCAGATCAACGCGAAGCGCACGTCATCAAGCTTACGGGAGAAATCCAGTCGCTTTCTGCGAGGAACGAAATGTTGAAGAGGGATTGCCACGAACTGCGCATGGGCCTGGATAAAAAATGCCGAGAGCTTGATGACTTGCGTTTCGCAAAAACTAACGAAAGTTCCGTCGTCAGGGAAGTTTCGTTCGAGAAGGAAGAGGAGGAGGAAGAGCCGTTGAGATGTCCCAGGTGTTTCAAAGCTTACACCGTCACAAAGCACGCTTCGTTGATGGAGCACGTCAACGATTGCGGCGGTGGACACGACGAAGATTTCGATGTAGATGTATTTTATTAATGAAAATGAAAGTAAATAACACAAGCAAACCAAATTTAACGTTTCAAGTTTCATTTCTTTTATTGCAGTTATTAATTCAATAGTTTACAAATTACAACATTTCATCAATCAAATCTTCCATGATGTGTGCGAACGCGCGATCCAGTTTGCTCGGCGACACGGGTTTGTCGACGATCGAAGTCTCCCTGAGGGGATTGTAGAACAACCATTCCCGTTCCTCGTTCAACGCCAGATCGTTCTCCATGTATTTTTCGACCGTTTCAATCCTTCGGTCGAGTTCCTTCATGCTTCTGTGCGATCCCAACTTGAAATCCTTCTTCCACCTCTCCGCCAGATCGTGGCGTACGACGGACGCCAGACGGTTGGCCAAATCCTCCACGTGTGTCGTCGCGTCTTTCGTTCTCTTTTCGACGAGCTTCTTCGTCTGCTCGAGTTCCCCTATCTCCTGTCGGACAGACTCGGCTATGTCGGCAGCGCGAACGTCTCCGACGGATCCGTCCGTCAGACGCAGAGCGTACCAAACTTAAGGGGAAAAAATCAGCAAAAGACCTTAGTATTACTAGAATTTTCAGTTTGGTCTGTTGAGTAAAAAAAATAAAATAATATCA
>NW_022728124.1:0-1086 GCF_011630105.1 Anneissia japonica | reverse complement strand
ACTAACCTACTCGTACCAACGTCCACATGTCGCGCTAGCCTTATCCTACTCTAGGCCTAGACTAGCAAGGATGGTATAGGCCTAGCCTTGAAGGGACGAAGGTCCCAATGAAAAACAACGTCGCTCTTTGATAGCTAACATTGTCTATTTAACATCACAATAATTCATTATTAAACCTATAGTTGTTTTCTGAATTGTACTCCACAAATCTCAGCCGATACCTCGCACAACTGGCTAACGTCTCTATCTATTGTCGTGACGTCATGGCTCGCTGGCTCAAACTTGTGATATGTCTCGCACTTGTGATCAAATAACACGCTGGCTCGCATTTTGGCAACACTCTTTGGCAGTCAACTCGCTCCTAGAAAACCCGCCCTTGGAAATTTGCCCCATAAAAAAATGTACACTTCCTAGACCATGCAGTCTTCAAAATAAAAATTATAACCTTTGGTAATCAACTACACGTCCCTTCCACATACATAGAAATTTTTGAAATTTTATTAAAAAAAAAACCTAAACCATAATTCACCATAGACACTTTTTGACAAAAATGAAAAATTACCACTTTCTTACCCAATGAGAAGTGTTCTAATATAGACAATGGGTCGTGTCTCATATTTGTTATAGTTTTATTATTCATTATTTTCACTTGACTTGCATAAATAATTTTGTTCGAAGAACATTTATGATGCAGTTGTACTTCGCAGCACTTCACTTGCAATTTGCAATTTCTAGTATAGGGGCATATTTGTTGTATCGGTTTGACGCTAGCGTACGTGTAGTTGATAACCATAGAGGTATAATAAGAATACTAGAGCGCTAATCGCAATGTATCCGATGTTCGAAATACGCAGAACTGTGTGTGTGTACCATCCAAGATGGCTACCATAGATTTAGCCAATCAAATTTCGCTAAGCGCCATCGTTTGCAAATGCGCCCTCAATTTACTCAGAAAGTTCAGTACAGCTAGTTACCTGTATGTTTGAAACTCGAGCGTTACGGTGTTTGGGTGTAAGGATACGATTTTAATTTTCATTCCTTGGTACTTTATTTCTGAATAAGATGCTTCACTTGGCCTCGTTTTGG
>NW_022728123.1:0-719 GCF_011630105.1 Anneissia japonica | reverse complement strand
TAAATTGTATACTCAACGCACTAAATTTAATCCAAATTAAGGTTAGGTAAGTACCAGGTGACCAGATCAAACGTTTACTGATGCCTGTGAGTATATTTAAAGGTGCTGTGTGTTGTGATAACATAATTTCCGCGAGAGAGTGCTTTTTCCTTTAAACAGTTTTAAGTTGTATTTAATGCACTATATTGTTCCATATTAGTGTTATATAAGTATTTGGAGACCATATCAGATCTTTTCCATCCTCAGTGAGGTATTTAAAGGTGCGTTTAGCGGGTGAAACACACATTTCCGCGAGAGAGTGTTTTCTTTAAATAGCTTTATATTGTGTTCGACGCACTAAATTTAATCCAAATTAAGGTTAGGTAGTACCAGGTGACCAGTGCAACGTTTACTGTAGCCCGTGAGTGTATTTAAAGGTGCTGTGTGTTGTGATAACATAATTTCCGCGAGAGAGTGCCTTTTCCTTTAAACAGTTTTAAGTTGTATTTAATGCACTAAATTTAATCCAAATTAAGGTTAGGTAAGGTGTTATATAAGTATTTGGAGACAATATCAGCTCTTTTCCATCCTCAGTGAGGTATTAAATGGTACGGTACGTTTAGCAGGTGAAACACACATTTCCGCGAGAGAGTGTTTTCTTTAAATAGCTTTATCTTGTGTTAGACCAAAATTAATCCCAAATTAAGGTTAGTACCAGGTGACCAGTGTTAATGTTTACT
>NW_022728122.1:0-1669 GCF_011630105.1 Anneissia japonica | reverse complement strand
ACCTTTCTTCGTTACGTTTGTTATGAATGTTTTCCACAACCCGTTTTCAATTCTCTCCACATGAAACTAAGCAAAAATCAAAGGGAAATCTATATCAGCTGAAGATTTTAGCTTAGTTTCACCAATGGATGCGTGGTAGGCCTAAGTGTAAAATATTCATTTAAATCTTGAGGCAATGACTCATGAAACAACAGTGATAATAATTAGAAGTACTAAAACTTAAAAGAGGCCTAGCTTCACGAAAGAAGCCATAACTAGGAAAAACACACTCGCTAATGTAAGCCTGAATGCCTCAATACACACATAAAATAAACAATAATAAATGCAGCCATTCTACACACCAAAGACATAGCGAAGCACAAACGGAAAGGTTGACGACGAGGGATTCATGCACCAACAACTCTCAGAATGCATTAGAATGTCGTCAAACACAATCATTAATCCAATCTTAAGAGGATACATTCGGGACCAGAAAAAAGTGTCCCCTCAATAGGAGTGTCCCCTGAATAGGGGCACCCCTAGGGGACACTAACCAAAAACGTGAAATTGTCCCCTTAATAGTGGTTTTTGGCATGTTTTTATACAACGATGGCATGCATTCTGTATAATTTTATTTTTATTGACATAAGGAATCAGCTAAGTAGAATTAGAAATAATTTATAGCAACAATTTGCAATGCAAATACAATTAATATGATATGAAATCAGCACAAATGTAATTAAAACAGTAATTTCATTGTTCTCTGTTAACACAATAGTTTTATATGTTGTAAAAGTGGTTTGGTGCAGCGGGAACGGTTTCTCAACCTCGAGGTCGGGGTTTCAGTCCCTCCTGTACTGTACACTTCGCTTGTGTACTTGAGCAAGGTACTACTTTATCTGCATTGCTTCTCTTGTAATTACCTGTCTTGTCGGGCTCGTAGGTAGACCATACAGGCCTGTATGTTACATGTTATGCCCTCCCAATTTCATGAAACCATCATTGTATGGGTTCTCGCCAACCAGGAGTATAAATGGGTACCTGGTGAGATTGGCTACTCCTGAATTGTTTACTAGTAGCAACACTTAAATCATATGGACCCAATGACCAGGAGAAAGAAGCGCTTCAAAGAAATGGCGCTGTATAAATGATATAAATAATAAAATAATAATAAAAATATTAATAATAATAAAATATTATTGCATGATGCAATGTTAATGACCAAATATTTTTTTTTAATTTAAAATATTTAGCTTTCTATTGGGCGAATGTAGCATGAATAGAGTAACGACTTATTAATAGTGCATGTTATGGTATTAGAATTCATGAAAGTACACCAAAAACAAAGGAAACGAAATCTCCATGGTTAAGGGTCAAAATTGACAAGATTGGCTTATATGAAGTAACACAGTATTCAGTAGGCCTATATCGACGTTTATTCTAAGGATTCCGTGAAGAAAATTCTGGTTTATTGCTCAAAAGGCGTTAAAATATGAAGTTAATTTGAAACTGATGTAGTTGTGATACAATGATAAAAAAGTTTAAGTGTCCCCTTAATAGGGGTTATTTGACCATTTGGCACTCAGAAAGTGTCCCTGTCCCCTTAATAGGAGTCGGCCTTAGTGTTAAAGGATATATTTCCCCTCGTTTCACGGATAATAGGGGTGTCCCAAAAGGAGAGGTTCCACTG
>NW_022728121.1:0-624 GCF_011630105.1 Anneissia japonica | reverse complement strand
GTATGTATGTATCTGTATATCTGTGTTTTAACAACATTTATCAGCGCTGAAAGTCCAAAAGTATATGTACTGCGCATGACTGGACTACACAGGCAAAGCTCCCCGGTGTGTTATTCATTTACATCTACTAGGCCAAAGAATATAGGCTAGGCCTACGTGTTTGCAAAATTGGATAACCTGAAAAAAAATTAAATGTATGGCTCGAATGGCTTGCTGGCTCGCATGGCTCGCTGGCGCGCATGGCTCGCTGGCTCGCATTTTGGCACTACTCCTTGTAAAGCTGCGCACGGCATTCCCATCCCAAAGATTATTCTTTCAGTGCCACGTACACATGGGTGTCCAAAGCGAAAAAACCACTAAAGTTGTTGAAAATCGACTCATACTTAAAATTGATGTTGGATGGTTATTTTTCAACATTTAAAAAGGAGTAGGGCTACTTTATTATTTTATTTCTAATTTTGAGGGGGGTGGGGAAGTGTTCTTCCTCGTCTCTCTCTCTCTCTCTCTCTCTTTATCAGGTACAGCCGGTTAATGATGAGGAAAGTTATAATATTTTTATGACTGTTCTCAACAAATCTCTGTCTTCCATGGTGTTTGAATGTACTGCATACTGCCGCTGTTTGT
>NW_022728120.1:64007-64205 GCF_011630105.1 Anneissia japonica | reverse complement strand
TTGGAATGCCTCACAGTTTTTAACATGATCAAATATAACACTATCAGATCGTGAAGAATGTTCTTGTTTAAAGAAGCGTTCGCTATACGTAGACTACACCCTTTGCTTAACAATGGGCTCAGAGCTTCAAAAGAGCTTTCTTTGTTTTTGTAGGTATCTTTGATCATTAGAGTAAGAATGCTTTGATCTTTTGTTTAA
>NW_022728120.1:62709-63962 GCF_011630105.1 Anneissia japonica | reverse complement strand
TTTTTTCATTCCTGATGATGACATAATTAATGTCGAAATATTGAATCCCGACACGATGGCGTGTATTTCAATACTTGGAGTATGTATTATACTTTCTTATCTGAGATTAATCAGTGGACCTTTCGGTTATACTATGGCGCTCGCTCAGCCATAAAATGTCATAAACAAGGCCAGGGAGTTGTTATTTAAGTTGTTTATCAAAATAACAACTCCAGGGCAAGGCAGGCGTGGTAGAACCGCCTTGTTTATCCTCCATGTTACGATCTTTTGCATCCAGCGCCGACCTCATTTCAATGAGATGGCTGTCAGTTGAGTAAATAAATTTCAACAAATCAACGAAATCAGAAATCACATATGGATGGGGCCCCAAGTTTTCGCCGCGAAGATTTGGAACAGAATCGGTGCATAAAAAATACTGTTTCTTTCAAGTAAGCTTCAGTTCTTTAATAACAATACTAATTATAGTTAATAGGTTTTGGTACTAAGCAGTCTTCCGAAAAATGAAGTTTATTTTAATATCGATCCCGAAATACATGTAGGGCTTAGGCCTAGGCTCTATCTGCACTGCAGGGTATGTACTGTATGGTGTTGTGTGTTGGGTGGGCGTCTGTGTGTAGTGGTGGTCGTGACTCTGCGGCCTTTAGGGCTAGTTACGCACGTATATATGGAGCCTAGCGAGGCAGGATTTAATGTTTTTTCATGGCATTATGTACCAGTTATTATAGGCTAGACATATATAAATGCTGACTTAAAACATGTAGTATGATTTACTAACTAAATTAAAATATATATGTAGTAGGGTGTATTTTTGTATATGTTTTTAGTTAATCTTAAGTACCTTTAAATTTATTCTATATTATTTATTTATATTAATCCAGTATCCCTTATCCAAAGAGGCTATACAATGGAATACTGTTTTAGCCTGTAGGTTAATGACCCCTTGAACATTCCATTTCCTATAGTCAAATAGATACCGCCAGCTACCCTCTCCCGAGAGTTGGGTGGTATACTGTCGACATACCTGAGGAAGTAAAGGAAACGTCTTGTCAACATCAAATGATGTATGACCGAACACAGGAAATCGAGAATGGACAGTGACTTTGGGTGTTGCCTAAGGCTAAAGGGCCAATGATAATTGAATATTCGAATGAGTAGGGTGGAGCCAGATCCCCTACATATACCCAGAATATCCAAGGAAACAAAAGAGAACAGGAAAGAAGGAAAAAGACACAGCAGAGAAGAAGGAACACTGA
>NW_022728120.1:35621-61892 GCF_011630105.1 Anneissia japonica | reverse complement strand
TATACAATGTCCAGTTATATTATTAGATTATCTGTATACTCAAGTTGACCATTAAAACTGTCAAACCAATTTAAGGCATTTATCAGGTGAAGGGTATCGATTCCAATGGCTATGCAAGTTAATACCATTGAACCTTAATACTACATTACAGTATTGTGATATTATTCAGTTATAAGAAGAAATGAAAAATAATGATAATATGGTAGTACATGATACTTCCATATTTGACAAATCTCTAGTTGGCAATATATACCTTAAAAATTCCTTGTTGTGTATATTTCATTTAATTACGAAGGTGATGCTATTTACAGTATTTATTCCTGGTACACTACATTTTAATTAAATGAATCCCGATTGTGAAAGTTTTGTACTTATTATCAAAAAAGAAAAATATTGTAGTTTAAGATTAGAAGTGCACAGCCATGTTGATGTGCCGTCATCTTCATAGTTACTAATATCATAAATTTTATGCATTAATACCTAGGTATTCAATTTATTTTATTCAATTATAATTCTAATTTTTCAATTCCCAATTTATTTTACTTGAAAATCATATTATGTGGTGTAACCAAAAAAGCAAAGCTTGTAAACATGGCAGGTAGTCATAATAATAAGGCAGTGCACTGGGAACCATATTCTTCCAATATTTGAAAAAAAAAACAGATAAAAGGTCCAAAAATTTTTTGCAAAACTCAAGTTACTAAATACTGTAATAAATTTAACACGTTGACTGCCAGACTTTTTTTAAAGTTCCTTCTGTGCCAAAACAAGTTTACGTACAAATGTAGTTTTCTAAAATTTTATCTAGTCATACATCATCAAAATGATGTGTCTAATAAATTGGAGAGAAAACATTAGAGGGCGAGTATACCCGTCGACGGCACTGTGATATAATAATACTCTGATATAGCGTTTTATTGACTATGCTAAGTGCGAGTTATCTCGACCACCACTTTTTGCATGGGTTGGTATGTGTTCAAAGGGCGCCCTCACTTGTGCTGCTCGAGTGTACTCTCGGCAACACAACACAACAAACATACATACGTCATTTGTACGTTATCGTCTAGGTGTATCTACCCCGAACCACCAGCCTTTGAGTCTGGTTCTACTGTACAATGTATAACAAAGAAGTTATAAACGCTATAATGTCACCCCAATTTTGACGAGTATACTCGTCCCTGGCGCCCTCAGCAAACACTCCTTTCGATTGCAGCCAACGTGCTAAACCTTAAATGTTACTTATAAATTTCTTTACATTGATCAAACATTACATCCTAATATCATTTTTAAGCTAGTAATCTAATCAAATTATTTGTGAAAAATAAAAATTTTTATTAATTGAAAATATTCTATTTAATATTTAATTTTCTCTAAAATGTTTGCAATTATATACTATAGGCCTTATATGTAAGTTTGGAAGATTGTCAGCTTATGTACTGTACGTTCACTTATGTACATTAATTTAAAAACAATCATAATCAGAGAGGCTGCAACAATCCTTACTTTAGGAGAAAGTCAATTATCATTTTTTTTCAATTAAATATTAACGAATTATTTAAAGAGATTAATTAAACTGTGTTCCTTTTAAAGGCTTATCAATTGGTTTAATTAAAGTTATATGTAGGTATTGTAATTTTAATCAGTTTAAAAAATGTTAAGTCTTATAATCAGTCTTACATACATATCATATTTTATATTTTTTTAGCTCTAATGAGGAGCTCTAGAAACACTTGGCTGATTGACTAATTTATCTTTTTCATACAGGCAGCCGTTAGGGCCGATATACTCTACTGCCTCTATTATACTGCCCTCATTGGATCTTTCATTTTGTTTTATAATATAACAAGTATTATAATTATACTCTACTGCCTCTATTATACTGCCCTCATTGGAGCTTTCATTTTGTTTTATAATATAACAAGTATTATAATTGAGTCTGTAATATTATTGAAATTGTTTTTTTTAAATCTGTTTTACAATCAATTTGTTATTCCATATAAATAATTGTTGCAATGTTATAAAAAAACATACATATGATCATTAGAATTGTGATAGAAGTTAATTCTTCCATTTTAATGTAAGACTGAAGCGCTATAAGACTAATGAAGGAACACGCTTGTACTCTGTAAAATTTGAACTCAGAATGATTTTGGCGGTTGGTGGGCGCACAACCAGAAAGCTGAGCCAGCCCTACACTCACAGATGTATAAGAAGAGTATGAAACATATAGGTATGTGTTTACTGTTAGAAACAAGTGGCTCATTAAAAATGGCATTTTCTCATGTTTATTTTTTATGTTGTTATTCATTTTAAATTAATATAAAAAAATAAATTTTCATCTTCTCATTATGTGATTTACTGATTTTAAGTATAATCAACTCTCTACTGCCTTTCAAAATGGTAATTATCATTCAGATTTAATTTTATTTCTTAATGTGGCAAAGTAGTACTGATTGATATTATTATTATTATTATTATTATTGTTATTATTATTCCTGATGATGACATAATTAATGTCGAAATATTGAATCCAGACACGATGGCGTATTTCGATACTTGGAGTATGTATTATATTATCTTAGTACTAATTGACTTTCTTATGTACCGGTTAAATTTATCAATAAAAATTATTTTAGAAGCAGAGGTTTGTATCAAAGTACAAAAGTTAAAATTAAGATTTTTTTTGTGTTTAACTGATAAAAAAAAATTGTTTATCATGGTAGTGCATAGAAAATATATCACTTATTCGCCATCATCAGATATCATATGACACTGTGGCCAAGGGACAAATTGCCCATTACTTACACTTTTATAAAAACAATTTACAATAAAACAATTAAAATCCATAGGCATTAAAAACACAAGGAACAAATCAAGAACAAAAGGGAATCATTGAAAGGCTATTGAATGAATTTGATGGATTGATTGACTAACAGATGGGACACCTCACTGTATAAAATAACAATGTGGGAGGGTGTTTTCTACCATGGCTTTCAAAGCAGGTTTTGGGGAATTGAATATAGATGAATAAGCTATTTGCTAATTAACTAAAGAATGTTTGCCTCATCAACAACACCTAGGACAAGTGTCCAAGATACAATTAACTCTGAACAGGGTATTCCAGCAATTAGCAAATTTTGAGTGCACAACACTTATGGATTCAATTGAAGATAATTATTTTTCACCAGTTATAAAACGAGTTGAGATTATCATGCAGAATTACATGACACACATGACCCTGCTACTTGTACCTGCCCCTCTCTGAACACAATGCATCTTCTGCAGTAGTTGTTTAAATGGATTGATGTAGCTTATCAAAGATTATTTTTATATAATAAATTATGCTTGGTTGTAAACTGAATGTGGCTACATTGTAAGTACTATAATAACTTTTCCACACACAAAATAACTAAGAAGATGCCTTTAAACTAGTAATGTCAAAATAATAATTATTTATGGCCATAATGAAAAACAGCATTGTATTTGTTGATTTATGCTTCGTGAATAAATAAAGTTTTACTTTGAACCATTCCTTTTCATAAAAAGTCCAAAACGCTTGTATATTAGACAATTCTTACTTGATAATGTAATTCCTGATCTGTTAAACCCACAACTTGAATAGATTTATTTTTATTTTATTTTAACAGTGATGCTGTTATTGTTATCAGAAGTCAGTCCCTCATTGTTTTTTTGGTCCTTTTGGATTAAATGAATCCCACGTCAATTTTGAATTGAATTGAATACAAAAATTATTAATTAAATAAATTATCAAAAACAATTAGGTTAAACCAGGGAACAGTTTAATTAACTGTTCCCTGGTTAAACTATAAGTTAAGTGTAGTTAAGTGCATTGTATTTGTTGATTTATGATTCGTGAATAAATAAAGTTTTACTACTACTTTAAACCATGAACCATATGAATCCAACACACTTTTTACCCGACCCCCTTAAAATCGCCCAATATTTTGCATGTTGGGGGTTCTACCTGAGATAATCCCACAGTGAATTTTTAGGCTCCACGCCAGCATTTTCTGATGAGTTAGAGCAATTTGAAATTTTCATGAGATTTGGCTAAAAAACTTACTTTCTGACAGACTGCTAATATCTCTCTTGAAACTCAACGTATTGGAGATATTCTGCTACCGTTAGATAGAGAAGATTCTCTTTCCAATGATACGCAACTTGATGATGAGGACTAGTGAGAATTATATAGGTCAAGTCACATGACCTTGAACTTTGACCCAAAATACCACAAAAGTATATATTTCGATTTTTGGAAAATGCACACCTCAGTTAGGACACTTAGCCCACATGATGCCCCTAAAGTTTCATTGTGGGCAAATGAAATATATTAGAGCACATTTTGTGCCTAGGTATTGATAGATCACTGAGTTTTCAGAAAAATCTAGCAACCACAAACCACATTGCATTCCCCATTCCTTCTCTTGACTATCCAACCAGGTCCAGTCTATTACTTTCACCCACCTAAAATCACATGCTTCATTATGCACTGCCACACCAGTTCAACCTAGTTTCCATTGAATCTGGATAACTGTGACTGCTGCTGTACAATACAGCACAATGTAAAATTAGGTTTGCAGAACAATAAAAAGATCTAGTGTTCTCTTAATACTTATGAAATTCTGCAAGTGGGTGTAATCTAAAACCTATCATTTAAAAAAAAAAAAATCAAATTTTTACTTTTAAATGTCTACGATAATATATTTATCACGTTAAAAGAGGGCATTTTAAAAGCTGATAATATACCCATTTTGCGTGTATTGTGACCAAAGTTAAGAAAATACTTAGTAAAACCATGGTAAAACTGATGGGATGGAAATCCCTATACAGTTTTTGCTGATATTTGCAGTCAGTATTTTCTAGAATTTTAAATTAAGTTTGTTTTATAGTTGGCAATCAATAGTACAAATTGAGGTTAAAACATGTTTTGGATGCATTTCTTAATTATTAATATTGAAAAATTTTTATTGGTCAAATTCTGTCCTGCCCTAGTTGAAACCAAATTGTTTCTTTTTTTAGACAAATGATCTGCTTTTCATAATATTTTACTATTATTATGATTTCATAGGTGTAATTTATGATTTAACTTTTGCCCATGCAGGGAGTTGGTAGATGTGGAACGTGATGCCTGCATCAGAAAGTGCACTGCCCGCGATCGGTACTGTAATGTTTAACTTTTTCAAAATAAAATTTTCTTAATGTTTTTAATAATTCAAAATATTTTTAGTTAACAAACAAAATATGTTATTCCTGTCTCTTATACACATCTAGATGTGTATAAGAGACAGCTGGCGTTCCCCCTGCATCATAAAAACATAAAAAACTAGATAATACCTTAAATAATGATTAATGATTTGGTGTGGTTCCACAACTATTTTAGTGATGCCAACATTGTAGAGCCCTGTAGTATTATAACTCTACCATTTCTGGCAAAAATGTGCAGGGGGTATGAATGATCCCTTAAATTTACAGTACATATAGTTCTATATTGAAATGTATTGATATTGCCTACAATTTGTTCATTCGTCCTGCCACGAAAATGTTTTTCATTGCCATGGTGATTTGATCAAGTACTGTGTTTTCTATTTTATGTCAAATTGAAGTACTGTAGGTATCAGTACCTTGCTCAAGATCATAAAAAAAGTTTCATAAACTAGACAGAGACCTACATCTAAGCACGAGGAGGAAGTGCAGCGTGGTCGCCAAATGGTGAGTGGTCGTGGTCAAGAAAGGGGGCGTGGCCATGGTAGAGATAGGCAGATGTCAACTTCAACTCCTCTTTCTTCTAGCCATAGCCTTTCTTCTCCATCAAGTATTAGTAGCCCATCACCTAGCCATACTACTTCAACCCCTTCTCCCTCTTTACCCCTCCCCTTCTCCCTCCTCTTTCCAGTAGTGGTTCATCTCTCTCTCCTTCAAGTCACAGCTCATATCCTTCCAGTCGTAGCCCATCACCTCCTCCTCAACGAAGATGCTGCCGGTCCACAAGCAAGAAATAGGGGATGTGGTCGCCCTAGAGGACGTCTTGCTGGTAGGGATGCTCATCTAGCACGCGGTGCTACACCCCAACGAAATGATTGGAAGTGGGAAAAAGTATGTCAAGCCGCAGAATACACTCCAAAAATTATTGCTTTTTAGGGAAATGAACGGATCAAAGCTCGAATGGCAAATAATAATCCAATTGATTATATGAACTTATATTTTACTGACAACTTTTTCGAGCTCTTGGTAACGGAAACCAACAGACACGCTTGGCAGTATTACTCAAATAATAAAGAACAGATAGATGCAGGTGAATTATCGTATGATTGGCAAGATGTGGACATCAACGAGATGAAAACGTTTTTAGGGCTCATTATGCTAATGGGTATTGTTCACAAGCCTCAAATCCAAATGTATTGGAGCACAGACGAATTATATGCAACAGATTTTCAACGAAACAATGAAACAAGATCACTTTAGAGGTATTTTGAGGTTTTTGCACTTCAATGACAACAGCCAAAATGATATGAATGATCCAAATAGAGATTGGTTATTCAATGTTCGACCTCTTATGAACTTTGTAAAACAGAGATGTGCATCAGTCTATGAGTCAGGCTGTGACATCTCTATTGATGAGTCCTTTCTTCTTTTCAAAGGAAGACTTCTGTTCAAACAATACATAAGAACCAAACGATCACGATTTGGTGTAAAATTCTATGAAATCTGCACAACGTCTGGAATTATGTTAGATTTCCTAATCTACTGCGGTAAACAAATTGAGGGAAATCTAGACCAAAGTGCTACAGAAAGAATCGTTGACACACTTATTCAACCATTTCTTGTCTTGTCAAAGTTTATTGATAACTACTACACATCTCCGTTCCTTGTAGACTACTTGCTAAAAAGAGACATGTACACCATAGGTACGGTACAAACAAAGCAGAAGAACTTTCCAGAAGAGCTTGCTGAGCACAGAATAGAGAAAGGCAAAGCATTATTTTATGCTGACAAGTCTCGCAATATACTAACCTGTAAATTCCGTTGGAAGAAAGATAAGGCAAATGGCAAGCCGACGATTATACATATGTTGTCGTCGAAGCATACATATAGTATTGAACAGGGATAACAGCGACATAATAAAGCCGACAGTAATTTTGAATTATAATCAGAAAATGGGAGGCGTGGATGTGACAGATCAACAATTGCATGGTATTCAAACAACAAGGAAATCATACAAATGGAGCACCAAAGTGACCATAAGAATAATCATGCTTTGTACCCTAAACTGTACAAAATGGATGCTAATCTATCAACGGCTGACGCAAAATATCTAAAGTTTCTGCACGACATAATTTCGGTGTAACTGAGGTCAAGTCCAAAGCTAAATAGAGCAGCATTGAAAGTCACAACCGTTCATCGACTTACTGGAAGACATTTCCCTTCACAACTACCATAATTTAGTTGCCCAAATACATTTTATTAATGTACAAAATGACAAAATCTATGTAATAAGTAACATAGTCACCCTTTTTATGGCCCAAAATTGGAATTTTGTAACACATAACCCTTGACCTAGGTCAAAAGGGTCAACAATATTTCAATAAATCTCAATGTTTGTGGCCAGTACCCTTTACAGCATTAGCAAACCAAAAAGGCAAAATTCTTAAGTTTAGTTTCCAAACAATGTGGTATAGTTTACTGGGAATTATGATATTTACAGCGACAAACAAGGGACGGCTGCAAATAGCAATCTCTATGTACAACACCGTTGTGTCAGTGGATTGTTTATATCCAATGCCCAAGTTTGGTCACTAAATCCCTCTATTGGCAGCGTACAAATACTTGACCTGCTTCTCACAAGAGTGCGTATGGTGGGAACCTGTGGAAACGTTTCTTATTTAATTTATTGTTACTAGGCAACCTGCCGTACTGGATATATGGTAAATGATCAAACTTCCAGGACAATCATATATTCCCAGTACTGGAAAAAGCTCATTTGTATTTCCAGGACATTCCAGGAATTTAAGGACGCGTATGAACCCTGTTACAATTTTACTTACCTTATGAAGCATAATTTGTTTTTAAAAGTGTTTTTAATTCCATTTCAATAATTCTTAACAATATGATGATTTTAAAGGTATTATTATTATGATTTCGCTTTAAAAAAAATTTGGGAAATTTAAAACTATTATAAACCAATAAAAAATATTTATAAAAATATTAGAATTCCATTTCACCACTGTTTAGAATTCCATCATGCCACCATAATGTAACATACTGTACTTTATACCTTATTAAATTCCACAACTGTTGTAGTGATGCCGTCATTATAAATCCCTTTTAGTACTAAAATTCTGCATTTCTGCTAAAAATGTGGAAGGGGTATGAATGATCCCTTAAATTTACAGTACATATATATATTGATATTGCCTATGGTAATTAAACATTAGTTGTTACTCAACTGGTACTGGTACCGGTACGGGCATTTATAATGCGCCTCTTCCTTGCGGTTATAAAGCGCAGTCAAAGAACTTAAATAGCAGAAGAATGAGCTGTCCCGCGTATTTGCATTAAAACTGATGGAACATCCGCCCTCTTGCGAATGGGGTAAAATTTGAATATTTTACTAAGTGGAGAAACTACAGAAAACAAACAAACCTAATTTTTGTAGCCATGGTGATTTGATCAAGTAACTTGTTTTCTGTTACATGTCAAATTGAAGTAGGTATCAGTACCTTGCTTAAAATCATAAAACAAGTTTCATAAACTAGACAGAGAACTACATATAAATAATGTCACTGGAGGGAGGGTTTTGGATTACACACAGTCTATCACGGAACAACCAATAAAATTATGTTTAGATAATATTAAAAAATGATGGTATCACAAATAAATAATTACCTGAGACTCGTTAGTAATGTCGGTAAATGACAGCCAACTTTTGAATCAAAGACAGTGCAATATGATGATGTTATATTTTTAGTTTGCTTTAATCATCAGCATTTATAGTATCATCCTGTACAAAAATATGTGTATAGTAAGCTTTACAGTCATAAAAAGACGTAGGAATAAATATGGAATTTCTTGCTTATTGTCATTTATTTTTGTATGTATAAGGCCCGGATATATACAACCTTTTTAAGCTGGGGCCAGTCCCAATCTGTTGAGACCAGCGGCGGGCCAACAAAAATTGTGTACTTCCATTTTTTTCTATGTTAGCCATACCTATTTTCTTTTATTTTGGTGAATTTGACATAGAATGGAAATATTTTTAAAAATTATGATTATGGCACCCCAAGATGGTCGGAAATGGCACTCGTAGACTTAAATTTGAATATTTTTTTTTCTTCTCCATTTTATTTTTGATTTTGAAAAAAAAAAAAAAAAAAAAAAAAATCGTCCTTCAAAAATCGGTGGAGATGACGCCTAGATGAGATGTATTAGGGAGATTTTTTGCACACTTCAGTGACCAATGGGAGGTTGAGATTACAAAGAGCTTCTGTATAATTAGTAAATTTGAATGTTAGCAATGTTAATACCAGCGTGAAACTACATTGACGGTCAGTGTCTATGGTCGCAAGCATTTCTAAACAAAATTCTTTCTCTATATCTGCCCCTAGTTATATTCTATAAGGTACGGTTCCAACAATTAAGTAGGCTCTATTAACACAATTTAAATTCAGGGACGTACACAAATTTACTTTTCCCCTAAAATTATGTATTTAATTATTTATTGCCATGTTTAAGGGCGGAGGTGGATCTAGAGTGGGTGGGGATGCAACTGTTTAGTGCCCCGTACATTTAAAAAATTAAAAGAAAATGTATCATATTGTCAAAAGCGTATTAGATTGCTCAGTAGTACAGTAGTAAGTTGAGGCCCCTGGACCACTCCGGGGCACATTTGGACACGCAAGAACTAAAAAAAAATCATAGAATATCATAGCTGATTGAATGTACCCATGAATCCATGGTGTACGAAATAAAATCCTCACAAAAATAGTATTGTTAAAATTCAAACTTGATCAAAACAACTATTTGTAAAATAACAAAAGGAATTTTTACTCATTATTGAACAACGTACGAATCGAATCAACGGCAAATCAACGTTCATGGGAAATCCCTAAATTCGCATGTATTTTGAAAACAGTTACGACTCCAAAAATATGAACAACGAAGTTTGACCTTCATAAATAGCTGTTTAATTATAATTTTGTTGTTTTATTAGATGTATTTGACCAGGTAGAGTAGCATTTATTTCAATCATTAAATGAATTATTAAATCAAATAATAATGAGCTGGAAATACATGTATTCTTTTATTCTACGACTCACTGAAATACATGTATTCTTTTATTCTACAATTCACGTCACTTGAAAGACCACACTTGACAACCTATCCAGGCCTACGCCTGAACCTGGAACTTCCATGCTAAATACAACCATTAACAACACAATCAAAAAGATATTCTAGGCCTAAATCCTGTATTTTTGTACAATATTCAGTCATCACAATGACTGAATATTGTAAGTTTGAGTTATCTTGACCACTTTTTGCATGGGTTGGTAAGTTCAAAGGGCGCCCCCACTTGTTCCGCTCGAGTGTAATACCGGCAACATAACACAACAAACATATATACGTCATTTGTACATTATTATCTAGGTGTATCTATCCCGAACCAGCAGTCACTGAGTCTGTGGTTCCACTGTACAATGTATAACAAAGAAGTTATAAACACTAGAATGTTTCCCCAATTTGACAAGTATACTCGTCCCTGGCGCCCTCAGAAACACTCGTCTCGATTGCAGCCAACGTATTAAACTTATTTAATCAACTTTTTTGTGAAAAATATAAAGTTTATTAAATGAAAATATTCTATTTATTATTTAATTTTCTATAAAAGTTTTGAAATTATATACTGTAGGCCCTCGTTTGGAAGATTGTCAGCTTCTGTACCGTATGTTTACTTATGTATATTAATTAAAAAACAATCATAATCAGAGAGGCTGCAACAATCCTTACTTTAAGAAAAAGTTAATTATCAGTTTTTTAAAATTAAATATTAACGAATTATATAAAGAGAATAATTAGACTGTGTTCCTTTTTAAGGCTTATCAATTTGTTTAATTGAGTTATATGTAGGTATTGTAATTTTAATCAGTCTTACATACATATCATATTTTATATTTTTAGCTCCAATGAGGAGAAACACTTGGCTGATTGATTAATTTATCTTTTTTATATGGGCAGCCATTAGGGGAAATATACTCTACTGCCTTTATTGTACTGCCCTCATCGGAGCTTTCAACTTGTTTTATAATATAACAAGTATTATAAATGAGTCTATAATATTATTGAAATTTTTTTTAAAATCTGTTTTACAATTAATTGTTATTCCATAAAAATAATTGTTGCAAAGTTATAAAAAAAATATATATAAAATCATTAGAATTGTGATAGAAGTTAATTCTTCCATTATAATGTAAGACTGAAGCGTTATAAGGCTACGGAAGGAACATGTCTGTACTCTATAAAGCTTGATTCTGGCGGTTGGCGCACACACAACCAGAAAGCTGAGCCAGCCCTACACTCACAGATGTATAAGAAGAGTGAGTATGAAACATTAATCAACCTCCTACATTAATACAAAGCAAAAAACATTTGTTTTGTATATTTGGCCAAATTCTTACAGTAGCTGGTAATGTATTATTATCTATTTTCCCACAACATGACTAGATTATTACTTTGTGAACTTCATTCAATCATAAAAACAAAATATCCTTAGGGTAGATAAATTCTACTTTGATTTATGACCTAACAAAAATTGTCCTTTTTATTTAAAAAAAAAATGTCTAAGATCAATCAGAAAATAAATTAGTGAAACCTACATATTACTATTACTTACCTAATATTCATTAACTACTATTTAAATATTTATGTATAACACTGTTGAGCTCTTGTCTGTCTTTTGTCTCTTTTATTTATTTCTTGTTAATTTGCTAATGTTTGTCCCTTTTTTTTTTTTTACCTTGGAGATCCCTCGTAAGTATGTTGCACTTGTGGTTATACTATAGGAAAGAATTTTGTTGATCATAAATTTATTCTAAAATGGTGTAATAAATTCAAATAAATACAAGAAGTGCATGCTTACAGAAGGCTATGCACCAGGATCACCAGTGTCCAAGGCAAATCCTTAAGAAAGGTAATATTACAATATTACAAGTTTTCCCCTGGCCCAAGTAAATGGGAGACAAAAGTTGCAAACCACCCCACTTGGGGTGGATAATTCTTAATTGTAAGATGTTATATAATAAATTATACCCAAATGTGCAACTTGTGGTTACATAGCTGCAAGGTCTTCCATGCACAAAGAGATGGCAAAAATTATTTATTAAATGTATTCCATAAATATTTCAAAGATGATAAAAAGCCAACATTTGTACATTTTGTAAAACTCCAGTTAGTTAATAATTAAAACTGTTAAAATTACTTATAAATTTTCAAGACTTTGACCAAATATTCAGTTGCTGTCAAATGTAACAATAACATACAGTAGTCCATTAATGAGCAGTGCAGATATAAAAAGAGATGTTAATGTTGACTACATCTTGGGCCTAACAAAATAAATAGTTTCTGGTTTCCCACCGAACTGTTAAAATGTCACGAGTGACATAAACATTTAATTGACACTTCATGAAAATTAAAATATACAATGCATCCTAGTAAATACGGTACACAGCTGTACCACACAGTTCTCAGTGTAAATCATGCTCACAAAATCGTATTTTACTATTAGACGAGCTGATACAACGTGATCCTAGTAAAAACACGATACACAGTGGTACAACATGGTTCTCATTGTAAATCATGCACACAAAATCATATTTTACCACTGCTGAAATGAGCAGCTGTCAGCAGCGGTTTTGAGACACGCGGGTTCAACATGGAGACGGAGATTTCTTCTATTTATACACATTACATGTCAGAATCAAGGGAATACTTGACAGTTAAAGACGAACATACAATTAAAGATATTATTAGTATTCAAAATACTAGAACATGTACATGTACAAATGTTTTGGCTGCACCGTCATCGCAAGCCACATCGGACGATGGTCCATTGACGTCAATTGATGTAAACTCCACCTTAAGTTTTAAGCAGCTAAAGTTGCTGACGGCGGTGAAAACAATTAAAATTAACATGGAAAGATTGATGTGTAGTGTGTATCAGTGAGCTGGGGTACAATTACAAGTGCAAGCAAATAAGATAATAAAAAAAATATATGTTTTTCCTACATACTGACCTATTTAAAGTTGTCATGAAACCTGAAACCAACTATTATTTTATTTGGCCTGAACAATGATGTATATTGTATAAAATGATGCATTTGAAAATTGATAATACTGTAGGTATGTGTTTTCTCTTAGATGGCATTGGGTACTTTTAAACATCAATACAGATACACACTATAAACTATTTGGAATATAATTAGGATGAAGTAGGCCCTAAGCATTGCACTGGGAACCATTGTCAACTGGAGAAGTTAGCACTATGTCATGTTATTATAATACTAAAATCAAATATAAAATAGTTTATGGGATTAAATAAAAAGCACGTAACTTTGTGGATGAGATGCTTGCCCTCTAATACATTCTTGGTTCAAATCCAGAAACACTTTTTGACTATTTACCACGCTTTTATATTGCTCATTAGGTACATGGCTGCAGATCATGGGGGGAGGGACGAGGGGGACACATAACCCACATATTTTTAAGAAGGGGTTGGGACTTTTCGTCCGCAATGTAAATTCATAAGTCAAGAAGATGATGCCTGAAATTTTTTTTTACACGACTTGAGTGCACGTGCCATTATTATAATTTGAGAATGATGATAAAAAGCGTGTAAAGATAAGATTGGTGTTCAGCATATGACGTAGGTAAATTTAAGCAAGTACATAAATGACAATTAAGTTTTATTTACTATGGTACATCACGGTGAATAATTAGATCAACAATGATGATTTTACTATATAAAAATGTGTCATTTCTGGCAATCTAGAGGTGCTATTTCTCCATACTTTCTCACCTCAGCTCCAACTATGATGGGGCTGAGATGGGTATGAAATAGATTTCTATGGTTGCCGAAAATAAATGATAAAAGATCATGAGATATTTGTTAGCGCTTCATTTTGACTATAAAATGGTGATGTGATGATGATGATGATGAATTTTATTATAAGAGTGTCAATTCCGGCCATCTTGAGGTATTATTTCCTCAAATTTTCCCATCCTCAGCCCCAACAAGGTGGGGCTCAGGTTGGTGTGCACTCACAAATTGTCCTCCAACCTCCTCCCCCCAACCCACCCGCTTTTCAAAACAGATATGCACCACCGATTAGGAAACTTTGTTTATAAGAGCGTCATTCTCTATAACCGTAATTTTAAAAATGTACCGTACATGTGTAGTTGGACATAAAAAATAAAAATATTTCCATAATTTGGTTAGTATATTAAAGCATTTTCAATACAATTGACTTACTGGTCTCCCAAGATTATAAATTAGAATATATAAGAATATGCAAGAATATGAATAAAATAAAAAAAAAACCAAAAAAACAAATAAATTACAATGCACAAAAAAAAAAAAAGAAGAAACCTACAGGTATATAATATCAACTTGATCAATAGTAATATATTTTAACCAACATCTACATGTTAAAGGATTTGATGAATTTGGTGATTGGTTTCTAGTATTTTTTGGGTGGGGTGTGTCAATGAATTGGAATTGATTAGTCAAAGAAGACGGTGCAGACCCCTGTAGACATTAATACCAAAATGTTCATATCATTTTCCCATGTACTGTTACATTAAGTCGATAGAAAATGAAAAACCTCCTATATGGATACTCATGTTTTGTTTATTGGAAAGAATATGTTTTCTTGTGTTATCAAATAGATCTAACTGAAATAAAAAACTTATTGGTTGATAAACAAAATACAGCATATTCTAGAGTAAGGATGATTAAAAGGCAAAATTTAAAAAGAAACAAATATCTTTGCAGAAAAAATAATTACTCACATTTGATTGTTTATCTACATTCGCATTTGCTTCAATTAATAATCTTGCACACTCCAACTTTCCTTCTTGGCAAGCAATCATAAGTGCAGAAAAACCTCTCTGTAACAAATAAAATACAAATGGAGATCAGCAACTTCAGTACTTTAACATTTAATTTACTGAAATGTCAAGTCATCATCAGAGCTGAGAACTAACATAGTGTGTTTTCAGAAAAACGAAAGGTCCACTAATTATACATGCCATCGTTTCAGGAGTCAATATTTCGACATTAATTATGTCATCATTAGGAATGATGACATAATTAATGTCGGCTGGAAAAGGTTAAAAGCTGAGGTCAATCAAAGTACAATTAAATAAAAGTTAAAATTAAGATTGTTTAATTGATTCATAGAAAAAAATGTTCATCATGGTAATGCATAGAAATATATTACTTTATTCACCATCATAAGATATTATATCATATGACACTTCATGGCCAAATGCCAAATGGCATGTTATTTACACTTTTATTAAAATAATTTAAAAAAATAAACAGTTAAAAACCATAAAAATCTATCTAAACTGTCAATAAATTTCCAGAAATTAAAAACACATGACATATAAAGAACAAAAGGGAATCACTGAAAGGCTATTGAATGAATTACTTGAATTGATTGATGGATTGAGGGTGGACACCTCACTGTATCAGAGATTGCTGGTTAATGAGCTGAATATACTGTAAGGGATGGGACTTGTATTTAGAAAAAAACATTTACGTGAGAGGAAAGTTGGGTGATTTTGTCCTCATTTTGGCTCTACCATGTCTTTCAATGTAGGAAGATATATTAGGGAGATTTTATGAACCTATCAGACAATAAGATATTCTCTTAGATAGAAATAGGAGGACAAGATTTCAAAGAGCTTCTTTGTAATTAGTAAGTAAAAATTTAGCAATGGTAATGCTAGGGTGAAACTACATCAGCATATTCAAGGGACGAATGCTGCAAAAAATGGTGACAAGTTCATTAGTATCAAAACTGTTTTTCTGAAGGCATTTTAAAAAGATACAATTTTTGATTAGCTTTCAGAGTGATATTATCTAATATCGGTGTCTCATTTTAAGTTTCTCTTTCATTGTAACATCAGGAATTTTTGCCTATTCAATACTTAAGACAGTCTCCCAAAAAGAAAATTCTGAACAGAAATATTCCAGCAATAGCAAATTTGGAGTGCACAACACTTAGATGGATTAAAGTGAAAAGAATTATTTTACACCAGTTATAAAATGAGTTGTGGCCATCTAGAAGACTAAAGGCCAACTCAGACAGTGTCGGCCGACGCAGCCCGACCCGATTTATCGTCGGGGACAGTCTTTAGCCGTCGTGAGAAATATTAAACATGTTTAATATTCTACGACGCGACTGCCCCCGACGCACACCATCGCATCTGCGTTTAACTCACACAGACCTGACGCGACAACAAATCCCGTCGGGCTGCGTCGTAGGACGCTGTCTGAGTTGGAATTTACATGACACATATGACGCTGCTACTTCTACCTTACCCCTCTCTACCACCACTTGACCCCACACATCTTCTGCAGTAGTTGGTTAACTTCTAAATACATATCGAAGATTTTATATAATAAATTATGCTTGGCTGAAAACTTAATGTGGCTACACTGTAAGTACTGTAGTAAGTGTCTACACACAAAATAACTAAGAAGGTGCTTCTTAAAGTCATGGCACTAATGGCAAAATAATAGTTATTTAAGAAAGAATTTCAACTTTTCATTTAGATAGAAGATAGAAATCTTTCTTTATTCTGGATACTTAATTAACTTTTACATTGTTCTTCCTTAAGGTCCAGTTAATAGTTAAAACATTAAAATAAGAAATGAAAGTTAAGAAATTATATACAAAAACAAATGAAAATTTAGTAAACACAAGCAAAATTTGGTATACACAAGAAGCAAAATGAAAATGTAATATTGAATCAAATTTTTGAAGGAATGCAAAGTTAAGGTATTTATTGAAATGCGAGTATCAGGGGGAAGATTGTTCCACAGTTTAACTGAGCCATATTTGAATGTTTTTTTCCAAAATCATTGTTCCATTTAGGTAAACCTAATGTATTCTTTGATTTGCTTCTTGTATTCATTTGATAAAAAAAACCTGAAAATATTTGTATATTTGACAAATCCTTAGTTGGTAATACTTCCTGATCCATTAACTCACAACTTGACTAGATTTTTATTTTATTTTATTATAACAACGACGCTCTTTTCAATCAGAGGCCACCTGTTTTTCCGCTCCCTTTGAATTAAATGAATCGCAAGTAGATGTGAAAGTTTTAAAATTATTGAATATATTATTTAAAAAATAATTTAAAGTGCACTGACGTGTCAATGTGTCATGAGAATTGTCATCATAATGATCATCATCGCTAGTAAAATAAATTGTTTGGTTGTCAGCATCATCATTATTATTATTAACATTTAGCCTCAATACCAATTTTACTGTTTTCTTTGTCTGATATTACATTCATCTGGTCTCATTTTTGATCGCAAATTTTTATCTGTTTTTTATTTACTTTTATTGTGCCTTGTATGCATTGCCAAAAGATGTGGTAAATGTATTATTATTATTATTATTATTATTATTATTATTATATATTATATTCAATTTATTTAATTAATTTGTGTATTTCATTCCATCATAATAACAAAATTATTCTTGAGTTTGATATTATATTTTGATTGACAGCCCTTTTAAAAATACAAACTACCCTCACTTGTGTTGCACACCTCAACAAATTTCACTCCTACAAACCCAAATTGTACCATTCTCCTTGTTCCTACCACTCGACACTGCACATATAGTTGCTTATTTCTCAAACTGATTTTTTTGTCTTCTCTAGTTTGTTGTTTTTACCATGTGGATTCTTATTGCACCGGTTTCACATTTTTGTTAATCGGTTATGGATCGGTTACAGCTGATTTGTAATGATCTAGTGCGCACCCCTGCTGACATGTTATGAATGACATCTCTTTTATGTTCTTTAAGTCAGGTCCTGCATTTCCTGCCAGTTACCGATGTACAGTACCAAATCGCAGTTCAGACATATCTCGTAGACACCAAGTGCTGCACTAGCATCAACTCTATCTTCAGGATGCCGAAGTAATCTTGTAGTTATTGACTTGCAAAGAGTCAATGTTTTGTGTATGAATTGTAAACCATATTTTTTCCTGACAAGGCTTTAATAGTCACACAATGGTGCCTTGGCTCTGTATAGATGTTTTTGGCTTATTTTGTTTTTGGGGTTTTAGTTCTGCTGTTGTTTTACCTTTCCAATCCTTTAGGTATCCACATCCCATTAAAAACATGTTATATCGTCATTGCGGAATTATAAAATCCGCATACGCTATAAAACTAAAAGAAAATGCATGCTTTTGGAGTCCGTACTGAGCTCAAAAATTCCGCAATGAAAATATAACATGTTCAAAGCTTGCTTGATGTCTTTCATTTCTTCTTTTCTTTTGATAAGACTATAATATTTCATGTCCCCCAGACTTTCAGACAGCACAGCCAGCAGAAGGCGCTATTCAAATTTAAATAGTGTCGCTAACAACATCTAGCACCAGCTTCATTGGTGAGGAAGATCTTTGCTTTATTCTACTGTCGGAATCCTATTAACAACAAAGAACGTAATGAAACTAGACGTTGGCAAAAAAAAAAGAAAAAAAAAAAGAGCTTCACATAATAGGAGTGCTGCCTAGAGAGTTCTCAAACACTACTCATTTATACCTTTTCCAATCAGGACTTTAAAAACTGATATTTAATTATTTTTATTGATCAAAAAAAGCTATGAAGAATAATTTCAATTCAATTGTGAAATAAATATTCTGATTTTGCACATTTAAGCTTATTGAATATTTTAATTACATGTAAATTGATGGGAATCATGGTGATATGCAATGCAAATATATTGAATAAATCCAATGCAATATTTTTATAGTGCCAAAATCTAGTTCCCTATTCAGAAGTGCTTAATATTCTGTACTCAAAAAATTCCACAATCATTGAAAGCCACAATCAAAAAGATGTGTTTTCAGTTTGGTTTTAAATTAAGGCAATGTTTCCATAGGTTTGGTGCAGATGGAATGAAACAAATAAATCAATGTAAATGACTAATTATAATTATAATGCATAATTATAATTATAATTATAATGCATAATTATACTTAATATTATTATAGTAATATTATTATTATAATTATTAACATTTAGTTTCAATGCCAATTTTACTGTTTTCTTTGTCTGATATTTATTTTATCTGGTCTCATTGTTGATCACAAGGGAACAAACATGATCCTAAAAAATTGTGAAAAAATTTAAATAAGCTTAGTACTAATCTGAAATAGTGAAACTATCCCAGAAATTAATGGTACCCTAGCTCAAGTTCTCATCAACTGGCCAATCATTTTAATTACAATTTAATTAAATTTATTGTTCAGTATGCTATCAAGGGCCATTATCCGCTAACATTCATTACAACAATGCAATAGGAATTACAATAAATAATTTTACAATCAAAGAGCGTATAAATTGTCTGTAAAGGTGAGTTGTGAAAGGGTTAATAAACTGGAAGTATATGACGTTTTAAGGCAGGAGGTACGAGAAGCAATAGGAAGGAGAGCATTATTGCGGAAGTTGCGAAGAGATATTTTACTGGCGACAGGAAGGAAGGTACGAGTGAACAGGATTATTTTCATTCTGGGTTATCTTTCTAAGTCTGCAGAGGGTGTAGAACATTTGTCGGGTTTTAAAAGTGATAATATTAAACTGATTAAATAGGGTATAAGTAGATTGCATAGATGAGTCTAAATGTATTTTAGAAAGATATATCATTACAGCCAATGTCTCAAAATTCTCATTCTAACTAAAATCCTACTTAAACTTATTTGGAACTTGATCAACCACCTTTAAGGATTTCTATAAAAAAAAAAGTGGATAAAAGTAATATTTTAATCAAAGCGGTTTCACAAGAAGTGATTTTAAAAGAACTTACTATAAAGTAAGTTAAAGTTGTGAATTAGACAACATGTCATCACACTTCCTTAAAAATGGGTCTACTTGACTTGATCCTTCTTTCACTTGAGGTCAGAGGTTCGACACTTTGCTGTGACCGGTTGTGCCTTTGGGTAAAGCACTTTACCTATGTGTATCTTTCTACGCTCAGGCACCTGGTAGGATGATGTGGCATTGAATGTTTTAGTTTGTATCGCAAATAAATTGCAAGCACGACTAGCAGTGTTTCCCACTTTGTGCTGATTTGATTATGGAACCATAGACCAGGGGTACATTGCCAGTGCCTTGTATTCCTTGGTAATCGTGACGTTTATTTAACAGATACACAAAAGAAATCAGCTTGGTTCTAGGTCATTAATACTGTATACCTTGTACTATAGGTCAATCAAAACGCCAACTTAAAGTCGGAGAAAGTTTATTGACGAAAAACTGGGGAACGATGAATGAGATAGAGGTTTTTAATATTTTAAAAACTGGGGGAATAAGGTGTAAAAATGGGCAGTTACGCCTCTTTTTCCTGTCTTAGAAAAATCATTTCTACAAAATATCAAACAATTTTTTTTCTCCGGAGCCTGACTTTAAAATAAATTGACAAAACACTTGTTTTGATCATACTTCAATGGCAGAGCACATGTGAACCTAGAAAGGTGTGGGGCAAACTGATCCAACCTCTTTTTATCAGACCCACTTTCACAATTTTTTAGATATTTTTTCTAAAACAATAAAATTTAGCAAATTTTGTATGAATAAACATGATCTATTGTACATTTTGATAATATTTTCCTTTAGACTTTTACATACATAATTTTAATGTTTGGGTTTCCTTTATTATTATTTAATATATAATTTTTTAATTATTTCAGTATTTTTCATTGACTATTGTATTGATGAATATGGCATTACAGATTATAAACTTGGAATTCATCGAGTAATTGTTAAAAGTGGTTATTTTAAGTTTACTGTTCTAAACTTATGGTTCAGACTTAGTATTGTATGAACTAAAAAAGATGCTTTATGGTGCTGCAGGGTATAGATACATACATTTAAACTTTGCTTCAGTACTTGTACTTAAGCAATATAGCTTTGTCGTTAAGTTATTCAAACTCAAGGTTTAATTTAGTTTTCTTTATTCGCACTTCAAAATGCATAGTAAAAAATATAATTCAACACAAAAGCACAAACACCTAAGCTAATTCAGAAATACAAATTCAACAAAGATTTCCAATGAGGACAGAGGACAGATTGCCTATTTTGATAACTAGTGAATTTAATGGTGAAATGCAAGGAATACAGGAAAATTATTAGTTAAATATGCTGCACTATTGGCAAGCTAAGTCACACTTATGATTGAAAAATAAAACTTAATACTATCTAGCTCAATAGAAAATTAATAATGTTGACTATTAAATATCTGATTTCCATTTTGTAAAGGTCTCCAACAGTTTGTTCACTCTCAACTAATATAGAGTAGTTTAACTAGAATACAGTTAGAGTGTATGTTGATTGCGATAAAACAGAAAAGCCAAAATCTGAACATTTTTTTTAGCTATTAATGACAATTGTAAAAATTAAATCTGAATTATTTTGCTCATTTGCTTATGACCAAGTTCACAATAAAAAATAAGAAAGTTCACCATTGCAGATCAAACACTCCAGCAGAAGCTTCTTATTGTCGGTGCATCAAAAGAATTAATAGAGCTGTTTCCTATCAATATGCTATGAATATGAATCTAACAAAAACTGAATACCATGACTACATTGGTATGATTTTTTTGCCCTTTTATAATTTACACTTATAAGTCAGTGGTGACGTCATCACTTTCATTTGTACTAAATTTTCCTATCCCCGACTGATCATTAATTTGATATAGTGCCTCCGAATTTTTACATCTTGTGTGCAAAAAGCTCAAAGTTAGGTTGGTTTTACTACAGGTACATTGTGATGGAATATTTCATTGCTAGGCCAAGCTATGGAAGCACACAGCAAACCTAACAAATCTCGCTCTTTGGCTCTGGTTAACACAAAAAAACAAGACTAGACCGTAGTAGACAAAACCCACAAAGGCATTATTAATGATTATGAGATAACAAGGTGATTGACCTATAAATAACTGAAAAAAATAAGGCAATGCTGAATTAATTCATAAGTTATACAATACATATTATTGTATTAAACTAAAAAACTAAACAAAATTAACCACAATTAATTTATTCATCCTCTTCGATTTTGAAGTGCTGCAAAGAGCTGTGTGAAGACTGTCAGTGCGCGTATTAACTAGTAAATTTTTTTCAGGAAATAATTGTTCCTTGGGCTTTAATCCTGACTATAATTGCTTAATATTGCAGCAGTTGTCACTCTCAAAATAGTATTTTGTGAATGAACGAACACCTAATGGTCAGATATTCTTGGTTTCTCCAAATAATTTTTTTTTATTGTATACAATAGTGGACTCAATGATCAACCTACATAACTATTGTCCAATAAAACAATTAAATTAAATTAAAAATTATACAATATATTAAATTTGTGAAAGTGGTTACATATTCTATTTCTCAATAAATATGAACTTCACACATATAATAGCAGGAAATTTTAATTGATAGTGTACTTAATAGTAAGAATTAAAAATTTACTAACTAATCAATAATTCATAATGATAGACCTCAAAACAATTGTCAATTTTATATATAATATGCCTCAATAATTGACAAAAGCATTAAAATTTAAAAATTTAGAGAGCTAGTACCCTGGATCTTAATTTATTTAATTGAAGGGCCATATAAATTTTAGGGTTGATTTAACTGCCCAGAAATATAAATATCCGAGATGAACTAATAGACCACAATTCATTAAGCTTAGTCCCTCCGATAGTTTGTTCCGATATTATTATTTCAAATACTGCTGCACCACAAGGAACTGTTTTGGCCCTGTTTTTGTTTATTTGTATACTAGTGATAACCGATCCTCGTTGTTTGTATGCCCTGTGATAAAGTTGACAGATGACACTGCGATGATTGGTTTAATTAAGAAAGATGATCACACTAAGTACTTGAATGTAATTGATAATTTTGTTAAGTATAGCAGAGATAATTTTTTTAGTATTGAACATAAAATAAACGAAAGAAATGGTCATAGATCTTAGAAGGAAGACAAATGCTTGTGAACTGGTTGAGATAAATGTTATGGGAATTGAGAGGGAGGAAACGTATTTAGGAGTTGCTTTTAACAATAAATCAACGAAAGTCATTCATTACATTCTGAATGCTCAGTTTCAGAAGTGCTCGAAGTGGGAGACTGAGATCTGCAGGTGCTGACACGAACCATTATGATTGGTATCTCTTATAAATATATGGGTTTTGTTATCTGAGGTTAGTCTCTCCTTGTTTTTCTGCTCCTTTTTAATTAAATGAATCACAAGTCAATGCGAAAATTATTAATTAAATATATGATTTGTAATATAAAAAAAAAGTTAGTTCCTTTTATTACATTTTTTAAATCTATATTGAAGAAAGTCAGAAAAAAAGTGAATAATATATTGTAAATCACACATTCTAAATTTTTTGAGAAACCATAAAGTAAGAAATATGCTTGATTGCTTTGCTAATTTCAAGACTTGATTGAAATAATATTAATAATTTCAGATTCATTTATTGGCTCTAAAAATATGGATTTTCTATTGATGTAAAGTTGAAGAAATATTTTGTCGAGTTTAGGCCGATGTTTGTGTAATAATTATTAAAATAAAATGTGATAATTAGAGCGTCAGTAAATCATTGTCAATAAAGTAAAAAGACATTGATTAATGAACATTTCTTCCAAGAATACAACTGGTTGTTTGCCAAGATTTATTTCTTTTTTGTAGGTATTAAAGACAGTATACAGTATTCGCAAGATGATTCTTATAGCAATTGTTTAAGTAAAATTAGTTCAGGAGAGCAGGCTGGCTTTATTCTACGAGGTGTGAAATGGCTTGCCAAAATTGAGAAAGCAGAACTAATTCCCTATTCCAATGCAAACTTATCGGTCATTTTTAGTATTTTAATTACCCGCAAACACATCCCCCACCCCCACCCACCAACTTACATTTATGTAGTCAGTTTTTATAAATGATATATTTATTTTTATCACTTAATTTATGTCAATAGATTTTATTAGGCCATGAGTGATCCAAGGTTTGTGAATTTTTTGTGGAAATAGTTTTAATCTTTTTATTATAAATAGCATATAAATAGTGTTTAATTTGCCAAAGAACAAACCATAACCAATGTTTTGATTACTGCAGGAAAGGACAGAAGACAAAGAAGTCTAAGAAAGATCATTAAGAAAGAAAAGAAGAGATAAAAATGATAATTTATGATTATTTCTTAATATTTAATTGAAGAATATGAGTGATCTGATATATCCGAATAAAAAATACAAGGAAAAATCTTGTCCACTTATGTCATTACAAAATATTTTGTCAATTAATGCACCAGTTTGGTAGTTAGATGGTCTAGTTGCAAGGGGATAAAGGCTAAATTAAAGAATTATAGATAAAATATCATGTGTAATGTTGTTGTAAATAATCATTGAAATCCTCAGCAAGGTGCAGTCTTATTTCCATTTATTACTAATAATCAATTAAAAATATTTTGGTTAAATGTTCTAATAGATTTTGTGGGTAAGCAATAAATACCGTAACACAGATGATAATATTTTTAGGCTCAGCTGATTTTTCACAGTTATGTTATAATAAATACAACTTTACAGCTATACAACACAATTCATAAATAAATTACAAGTAGGACTAGAGTATACACAGTATGATATTTAGTGAAAAAAATTACATTTACAATTGACAGATATTAAATTAAAAGCTAATAAGGAAAATCATTATTAGTACAGTAGAATCCCCTTCGGGGCTCCCCTATTCAGTGGACACCCCTATGAAGGGGCAATATATCTTTTAACACTGCGGCCAACCCCTATTAAGGGGACGGGGACACTTTCTGAGTGTGCCAAATGGTCAAATAACCCCTATTAAGGGGACATTTTATTTTCTTTCTATAAAATGGGAACAAATAAAACTATTGTTTTGGTTACATTTCTGCTGATTTCATATTATAAAGGAATTGTATTTGGATTGCAAATTATTGCTATAAATTAGTTCTAATTCTACTGTAACTAATTATGTCAATTTATAATAAAATTGTAAAGAATTATATGTCATCGTTATATTAAAACATACCAAAAACCCCTATTAAGGGGACAATTTCACATTTTTCGTTAGTGTCCATAGAATAAGGATACCCCTATTCAGGGGACACCCTATTCAGGGGACACTGTTTTTGGTCCCAAATGTGTCCCTTAATAGTGGTTATACTGTAATAAGAAAAAAATTAAGAACAACCAGATCCAGTCTTTTCTTTCACCCAAATCACATGCTTCATTATGCACTGCCACAACACTTCAACCTAGTTTCCACTGAATCTGGATAACTGTGTCTGTAAAATTAAGTTTGCAGAACATGGTAGAAAGGAGATATAGCAGTCACATAATTATTCTACAAGTGGGTGTACCGTAATCTAAAACTTGTCAACACAAAAAACATATTTTCCCTTTTAAAAGTTTATGAAAATATTTATATCACTTTAAAAGAACAATTATCTGAGCATTTAAAGCATATATTTTTTCCCGATAATATACCAATTTTGTTTGTGTCATGTGAGCAAATTTAAGAATGTACTTAGTAAAAGTGGCAGGTATTGTAGTGGCAGGTATTATATTAATGATAATTACAATGTCGTAAATGAATTTATTACATTCATGAGGCAAAAGTCCCCATTAGCAGGAATGGTCCATAGTGAGCTGTCTGATAGTTGAGAGTGAGCTGTCAAATGGTCCAGAGGGAGCTGTTAGCAGCTCCATAAACTTAACTTTAATTGGTTTTAAGTGTCCCAGATTGGGAGTTAACAAGAGAGTCCTGCCAGCAACATATAGCCATTGGAATGTAAACAACAATCACTCACTTCATCTCATGGGCTTCAGTGGCAATAAATAATTTAAGAACCCTTCGCTATTCAACAAACCAGCAGGATGTATAACCCGGGTTTTCCAAAAGCCGGGTGCCATGGACCAGTTCTGTTA
>NW_022728120.1:25729-35120 GCF_011630105.1 Anneissia japonica | reverse complement strand
CCAAAAGAGAAAAAAAAAAGTGGCGGGACAGAATTTCCTCTATTTGCTGATATTTTCAGTCAAAGTATTTTCTAAGATTTTAAATTAGGTTTTCAATTCAATCCAACAAATCATTTATTTTCTTCCAATAGTAAAACTATAAAATTAATGCAAAGTTGGAAATCAATAGTACAAATTGAGGTAAACATTTTTAGATGCATTTTTTAATTATTAATATTGAATCATTTTTATTTGTCGAATTTTGTTTAGACAATTTACTATGATCTCATTTTCATCATATTTTGCTATTATATGACTTCATAGAAGTAATTTATGATTTAGCTTTAATACTTTTGTCAAATGAAAATTAGTTTAAAACACATGATAATATTTTCCGTCCCACCACCCATATGAAGTTTGCTTCAATTCCATTTTCATACTTTTTAACAATAATATGATGATTTTAAAGGTGTAATTTATGATTTCTCTTTAAAAAAAATTAATTTTTGCAAATAAAAAAAAAAAAATTCAACCAATTCCATCCTGCCACCATAATATCATATAAAGTATATTATACCTTAAATAATGAAAAACTATAAGTGTTATTTCACAACTACAGTACTGTAGTGATGCCATCATTATAGAGCCCTAATGCTCCATACACCTTAACATGAATATAGGCATCAAAATGTTAATTATCTTTTACATCTTACAGATAACTGCAGTTGTTTTAAAAATTTTCGTCCTACTACTACTTTCCCTTCCGTCTTGACCATTTTATTTAAAATGATTTTATTCTACTGAACAAAATGTTGGAATGTATTGATATTGCATGTAATCATAAAGCATAATACTTGCTACTCAAAAGTGTGTGCTTAAGTTACAATTTTAAAGTTTGAATTAAGAAGATAACCTGTTGTCTCATTTTTGTCCAATTTGTTCATTCCATTCAACCACCAAAATGTTTTTAGTTGCCATGGTGATTTTATCCAGTACTGTGTTTTCTGTTTTATGTCAAATTGAAGTAGATATAAGTACCTAGCTTAAGTTCATAAAACAAGTTATATAAGCTAGACAGAGAACTAACAGAGAAGGTTTTGGATTGCACACAAGTCTATCATGGAACAACCAATAAAATTGAGTTTAGGTGATATTCAAATATGGTAGAAATACGGTGGCATTAGTGGTACAAATCAATAGATTACCCGAGACTCATTAGTAACAGCGGTACATGACAGCCAACTTTTGAATCAACAACACTACAATATTATGATGTTATATTTCTAGTTTTCTTTATAATCCTCAGCATTTATAGTATCATGCTGCATAAAATAATGTGTAAGCTTTAAAACCATATGTAGAAAGATGTAGGAGTAATATTAAATTTCTTGTTTATTGTCATTTGGTTTTGTGTGTATAAGCAATTAAAATTCAATTGACTGTTAAATAGATATTAATAAAAATAATTGTTTAATTATTACCACATATTACACATGCAAGTTCATATGAAAACATATACTGAGTATTAACCTTCATCATACTATATAGGATCTAGTTTATTCTTTGGAATAATAAGAACATTTATAATACTAAAATTTGCAATATTATAGGTCTTTAAAATGAAGAAAATACTAGCAAATATAAAAATTATGTGTTAGAATTTTTCATCAATGACCATCTTTTAATGAAATGACATTGAGAAACATTAATTAATTAATTGCAATATTGCTTTTAATGCAAGTAAGATATTTAAATAATTATTTCACCAAAAAATCCTTCATGATGCTACTAATTTTATGTTTATCAAGCTCTCAAAAGACTTGAGTACCAAACTGTGCTGTTGTAAGTGAGTGTGCTCTGAATAAAGCCTGGTTGCCTGTCGACGTAAAGTTCAGAATTTCTTACGATTCATACGATTCTTACGACTGTTACGAGAAGTTGGACAAAAACAGCCGCGTCTTGATCGTGCTGGGTCGCAGACAAAATAAGCCGGTTACGATTCTTACGATAAGTTGAATTTTTCAAGCTCGAACGGCAAAGCCTCTTCTAACGTCGTCACATGCATGTTACGTCAAGTTGAATTTTTCTTTGCGACTGCGATAACGTAATCGTAAGTAAATCTGCCTTCTTAACGTCGACAGGAAACTTAAGGCCAACTCAGACAGCGTCGGCCGACGTAGCCCGACCCGATTAATCGTCGGGGAAGATGTGTATAAGAGACAAGAATAAGGGCCTACAAATCTCGATTTGCTAACTTTCTCGTTATCAATTTTAGTGTTTCGTTCTCAAAATATCAATTTGGCCTATATTGTACTTTGTTTATTTCATTTCACCTTATTATATTATGTTTAGAACTGACAGATCTTATCTCCAGATATACAGTTATACAGAAAACATGATTTAAATGTTAAAATTCAGGTTGTATAATATAAACATGAATTAAAATTAAGAATGAAATACACTTGAAAAAATTGTTTATTGAAATTAACAGAAAATATTCCAACTGGCAATAGGCCTATATATTTTATATTTTATTTATTTATTTAGGCCCTATATTATAATGTTTTATACATAATTTTTATATTATAGGCCTATAAGTTTTTTTGTATAATAAATGTAATTTATTAAATCTAATTGCGCCGTCAATTGGGGGTGGGGGGTGAGACAGACGGATTAATCCCCCATCGGTCTGGTAATTTCCCCAACGGTCTTGTCAAGCCCCCTCCCCACCCATCAGCCAAAGGTCGTCGGGCAGTCGGACCAAAAAAAAAATAAAATAAAAAATAGGCCTAGTTTTCCTATCCCAGCCAATCAAGAAGTCAAGCAATCCCTTCTTGACCACCACCACCCCCCCCCCCCCCTACCCAACCCACGAAAAAAATCTCTGGTCCATTCACTGCAGTCAGTCACAATAAGATGTGTATAAGAGACATGTGTATAGGGCTAACAAAATCTATAAGATTTTACATGCCTATCATTGTGTTTGAAAAAAGTGGAGGATATGCTTCTTTTTAACCATTTTATAATAAATACGTAAGAGTCAATGAGATTTCTAGTTCGTCGACAATGTTGTTGTATAGGCAAGGTATACAGACAGCATACGTTTCCGCTTACGTTTCTTATGAAAAGTTGACTTGGAGTCAACTTTTCATAAGAATCGTTTGCAACGCAACGTATGCGAGTTCATTCAACAAAAAGTCACTAAATCGCGGTTTCCTGTCAAATAATGGAAAATCGACGTATCACATGAAAATTCAATACGTCGGTTTCCTGTCCAAAACTGTTTTGCGATGATTTTAGTTTACGTTACGTCGATTTCACAACGCACCGGTCGTAATCGGTTTCCTGTCAAATCGCATTTTCTTACGATAAAACGACGTAATCGTAAGTAAATCTGCCTTCTTACGTCGACAGGAAACCAGGCTTAACAGAGACAAACAAACATGAGAATGAAATCACTGATTGTCAAAAATACAATTGCTGATTAGCCTTTCTTGTGAGATAGAGGGAATTTGCATTACTGTTAAATTTGTTATGTATTAATTCTAGGTACTTGAAATCATCACCTGTTTCAATTTATATGATGCTAATAAAAGATCGGTTGCAATGAATGTATTTTTCTGAAGTCAAAAATCATTTTCAGTCTTACTGGGATAACAGTAATGGTAGGGAATTTAGAGTGGCAGCACATTATGGAGTCATAATTGATTTACACTATTTTATTTCATTGCATATTTATCTATTTTGCAATAATTTCATACAAAAATGATTGTATATTGCTAAACAGAATACTGTAGAATTAAATCATTGGTGTAGACACCTGCTCATTTAGACCAGGAGCCCAGAAAATTTAATCATGTGAAAAGGGACAAAAGGTTTGATGGTCTGGTCATGATGGTATAGGGCCAAGATACAATATTCAGTATTGCTGCCAGGGCACATCCTGTACAGGCAGTTTGGGGGGAAAATAGGGGTATCACTCCCAGGAAGGTACTTTGGATAATTTCACCAGTGACAGCAACTTTTCCCTGTACGTGACCTGAAACAATGACCCTAAAGGCCACGCCCAAATGACAATAATCATGTCAAGAGAGACATGGATGAAACTTTTTCCATTAGCAATTACACATTGGGGGTAACAAAAATACCAATGACAGCAACTTTATCTTGTACATAAGCCCAGACAGCAACCCAAGGAGCCCCATGGGGCTCATATGGTGGCTATGTAATAAAATTAAGCACAGAGAGACATGGATAAAACTAACTCGGAATGACTACTTGTACATAGAAAAATGCTGAAAAACTGATGACAGCAACTTTTTCTTGTATGTGACCTTAAACAGTGACCCTAAAGGCCACGCCCAAATGACAATAATTATGTCAAGGAAGACACGGATCAAACTTTTTCCACTGGAACTATTATCATCATCATAGCAGAACAAACAAAACCACATACACATACAGCGATGCACTGGACATGATTATGTTCATACGATCATAATATACGTACTTCCTCATGGTAAGACATTTGTTTTTAGTTTGTTTTCTAAACATTAATTAATCTTTATTTCATATAAAGAGATTTTGGAAATCACTTAAGGTCCGATTCGATTTAAAATTATGAAAAGTGTAGGCTGTGGCACCGAGACCTCTGATGATTAGTGCCCAAAATTGTTTACAAAAACGTAATGCAATAATAGCATATTGACTACTATTGTATATTTTTAGGAAATAATTTCAGCTGCTCCAAATCTCTTTCCTTTTCTTCCTTCTTCATTAATTGTTTCAAAATTTTACGTTTTATTCATATTTTCCATAATGTTATACATTCACATGATATAGTCACTCGTTTAGACCTGCCTAGGCTAGACCTCGGCTATGCCTATTATATTATTTAAAATATACAATTTTAATTGATAAGATTAATTTTACATGGATATAGTAATTCATACCTAAACAATATATTAAGTTTAAATGTAAATATAATGACATAACAAATAAATAACAATAATTTAAACGTGTACATAGTATCTATCGCTACTCCAATAATAAGATGAATATTTTTCAATTTTATATAGCCGGAGTTAGTTTCGACCTGGGCAAACCCTGTCTCTTATACACATCTAGATGTGTATAAGAGACAGGGAAATACACGATGGTCTAGTATGAAATCAAAATGGCTTTCTACTTGTATGCGAAGAAGACTAGGAAATTTCAATATGAAATTGTACAAAACACACTTTGTGAAAATGTTTATTAAATGTTTAATGCAATTTGTATTTTTCATTACGTTAAACCTGTACATAAAGTTTTGGTATTCCAATAGTAACCAGACACTAAGCTACTATTACTACAGTGTTAGTGTAATGGGTTATTATTATAGAAAACCTTTAATATGGTGGTTACAGCATTACTACAGCATGGGTCCCTAATAGAATACTAGGTGTGTATTTGAAGTGTTACAGTATTCCGGAAGGTATCAAGAATTACCATCTTCAGAAATACATAGAGAGGATATGAAATGTGTATTCTGATTTATACAACCTTATTGGAAGGATAATGTCAATAATTATTTTATTTTCTTATTTTAAAATCACGCTAAATAGCGAAACCCACCTTAAAATGTTACATAAATAATAATATTTATTCGGCATAAAAGAACAATTTAGCCAGAATGCGAGAATAGGCGAAACCCAAACAATCAATGTACTCGCTCCATAGAACACAAAATGAAAAATAACAAATTTAAACTTAGTTACTAAAAATTTAAATTGAAATTAGTTAATTAATACATTGAAAGAAGATGTTTTGTAAGAGCAGACTTAAATAATGAAATTGATTGATAATTTTGAATTTCTATTGGTAATTGTTCCCATAGTCGTGGGAAAATAACATAAACAGAATTAAAAAAAGTATTAGACTTTGCATTCCAATGTATAAGTCTACCTTTACATCTTTCACTACTATTTACATACTGAGAAAATGAAGGAGGACAAAAACCTTTTAAAACCTTAAAACCTAGTTTCTGAACTTTAAATGCATCTTCGATAGATAAAATATTAAGAGACTTAGCCTATAGAAATATGATGTCTTCCAAGAACCTTCCTTTCTAAACATTATTATTCTTGTCGCTCTTCTTTGAATACTTTCGATTCGGTTCAAATGTGATTTTTCAACTGGTGCCCACATAGAAGCACATTATACTATAATCAGTAGTAGTAAAGCTTTATACAGGTTTAACAGCAACCCAAGACATAAACTTACAGGATCGGATTATAAATCCAAGAAGCTTTCTGGCTTTACAACACACATAATTAATTTGTGTATGACATGATAACTTACTATTTACATAAACACCAAGAAATTTGAATTCATTTACACGAGGAACAACTTCTGTTTCAAAATAATCACTTTGGTTAGTATTCTTACATCTAGTTATATGCATCACTGCACACTTGGATGGATTTAAAGGTAACTTTTTTACAATGGACCATTGATTTATTGTGTCTAAATCATTTTGTAAAACTATATTATCATTGTTGCAATGAATAGACGTGACAAAGTGTGGTCATCAGCAAATTGAAACAAAGAGGATGAAATGTTATTTACAATGTCACTGACATAAATAAAAAACAAAAGAGGACCTAATACTGATCCCTGGGGTACACCTGATGTTACATTTACCCACTGAGATTTCTCTCCTCTGTAAATTAAACATTGGCGTCTATTTGATAAAAAATCAGTAATCCATGCTTTAATATTTCCATTAATGCATATATATTATGCAGTTTCTTAATTAACCTGCTATAAGGAACTCTATCAAATGTAGAAAAAAAATCAAGAAAAATTACATCAATATATTTACAACTTTTTGATATTAAGAATAAAATGTATTAATGTCGTCATGAGAAATAATTATTGTAGGACGATGTACACTACCGGCACTACTATTTTATAAAAATAATTTGATGCCTTCGAGATTACGAAATATGCTTCTTAATACAACTTGTATGAAAGTTCTATACAAAGGTTATACTATATTTTATAGACTATATAATTTAATTAAAACGTGTATAAAATAATATGTTTATTTTGACGCTCTGTGATTGTTTCTAATCATTCGTCCACCCACATCAACTCGGCCGCCTGTCAAGTTGGCCCGGCCAACCCGGCCCCAAATCCATTCACTCGTCATATTCAGAAGGTTAACATTTCGAAATCATTGTAATACAAGCCCCCGCTACTCTGCCTTAATGATATGCCTATATTTCTATTTAGAAACTTATAAATATCGTTACTTCACAATTGAATATTCTAAGTGAGCACATTGTCTATCTTGTTATCACGATAAATGAGTCAATGAGGTCAACACAATATCACACAATTTCATTATGTAGGCCTATTCTTATTTATGCTCTCTGGTTTCATCCGACTAAGCTTGATATAAGTATAAATGAAACAAAACAATAATTTCACAATTAATTTATTTCCGAGTATAATAATTATACTCTGTATAGTCTTTCCTATACAGGACCTTTATAAATATTCTAACAACTAATTTGAAGAATTAATTAGTTTTTGTGAGCACAAAAATAGTCCAATAAAAATTTCGTGTAAAACAGGCCTATTAAAAATGATTACAGTATTTGCAATTTTTAAGTCACAAAGTTACAAAAAAACAAGATTGTTTTCTTATCCTTAAAATACTCCAATTCATAGGCCCACTGTGTGTTAATACAGTACTTCTAAATAAATCTGTGACCTTCGGTCCTTGTGAAATTTATTTCTTTTTTTAGTCCCTATTTTGTCATTATACCACTTGAATTCATTTTGTGAATTATTTAAATGTTGTTATTGAAATAAATTAACGTTTGTACTTGTTTGTTAAGGGAAAATTAAAGAAAATAATTCGGCTTTCCGGTACACCATGCTACAAATTTAAATTGACGGTATTTGGGTTTTAATTAGGCATCCACTGATGTTTTCAAGTAAAATGTATACGCATATCTCTTCAATAATTAATATAAATAATAATATTGAATGCATATATGTGCTCATCTGCCTGTTTACGCATACTCTAAGATACACGATGACGTAGGGTACCTGTAGATTTACTGTTGTGTATATCTGTTCCCTTTTGATTTATAATCACAGGCTTATATTGAAAATATGATTTCATTCAAATACTGTTAAAATATACGACGGTACCGTAAAACTTCGAATAGAAATCCTACGCTTTTTTTAATTCTCCATGGGCTTCTTTTTGAGATTACATCTGCCAACTATAAGTGAAGGGCTTCTTTTTAAAGTCAATGGTAGATTTTGGAATTGCCACTATACCATATTTTTCTACTACGGAAATTGTGTCAATTTTAACCATACCAGTAAAACGATGTAACATTGATACGGACACGCTAGCTATAACAACATTTTCACACTTATTTTTATACTCTAACGACGGGCTAGGTAAGCTGCAGTGAGCCATAGCACCATATCGCAACCTCTGCAACGAAGTACTGTACTATAAAATTTACAAATTAATATCTATATGATTATGACGTCATTTGATTTGATTTGTGAAAATATTTTTATTGTATACACGATAAATCGTTATCAAATCGTGCTAGTGTGAAAACTTCTTTATATTTCTTTTATTATCTATATGAACAATTGCTTTTTAGCTTATATCGTTGATCTTTATCGTCAAAGTTGTAAACAGGTATTTAGGCCTACATTAAAAATAATATTGAAAAATATATTGAAGTTCCTTTAATAAATATGACTTATGTTTCAAATAAAAGGTTCAAAGGGATATGTAAGACCGGATACTTGATTTTCGCAGGGCAATGAAGCAAACTGAATTGTAAATTTATTAACTAATACAAATTTAAATAAATAATCAAAGATTTCAAAATTTTATTTCTCTAAAATTTATAATAGGCCTATATTTAGGCCTTCACATATTTGATTATATATTGTTGATTATATTTCGCCAATTTCATTCATAATCATTTTGATGGCTCAATCATTGTAGGTTTAATTCTATAGTGCTTTTCGATTATTATCTACAGTACTGTACTTGAATGTGAATGTTCCGCTTCATTAGTCTCTATTCATGATGACTTGCATTGTTTATGTACAATAACTACACACATTGTATAAGCTATAGTATCCATCTTTATCTCTAAATTGTTTACATGTATACTGTTTGCAAATGTATATCTGATGAAGGTAGCAGACCGTGCCAATAAAAATCAATGTCTCACATATATATATATATACGCTCCTTTACAATGTGCTGCTAAGGTAGTACATTGTTTTGTAGAGCACTCTTATTTTAAGATGGTGCATTGTTTATGTATACTATTTTGCAATTTGCATAGCACACTCATTATTGGGTTTGTGCACTCTT
>NW_022728120.1:0-25459 GCF_011630105.1 Anneissia japonica | reverse complement strand
ATATATAGTAAGAAAACGCAAAAAGTTATTTTATTTTATTGAAGGTGATGCAGCCACGTACTAGTCTATATATATATATATTTATATATATGTATATATATACAGTATATATATAGTTTATAATTACAGTGTGTCATATCTGATATGATGAACTTAAATTATAGGCCTTATACCGTCTGAACTACAGATGGGCATACATAATCTTTGTAAAGATAAAGCCACACGTAATGTAAGGAAAATAGTTGACAACGCAATCGAATACTGTAGTTCCCGCACTACCCACTTGTTTGTACCAAACGACTTACCTTGAAAAAGATGATACAGTAGTCGCCTACATTAAATACTGTAGTATGTTAGCGTACCATTGTGAGGAAACACTGTGGTGAAAATTGCTATTCGTAATTACATTTATCTAATAAACTGTTCTTCTGACCTTTTCTGATATTTATATCAAATTACATTAAAATCATTATTACAGTATTTAGATTATTCTAAAATTGAAATCTCTCACCCCCCCCCCCTTTAGTCATTGGTAGAGTCCTTGAGCACTGAAACATGTGCTGACTGTGTTCGCTTTAATTCAACGGAGGGGTTTGATGAATACATTTAACAGCTGAGGCGCACAGAATGTAGCAAAGACCACTAAATACTGTATAAAACAAAACAAAAATGACATGGAAAATAATTGTTTATTATTACGAAAATTAATACGTCTAAAAGATCATACCTAAAATGAACTTCATGATTATGTTCATTAAATCTGAACCTTTTTCGCTACAGCGTGTGGTGTGCGTACAGATAATCGAATATCAAGGCCCGAAAGAATCCAGCTCGCCAATTGGCGGTGTACAAAGAAACAGGAGTTTGACCTATACATTTGGCCCTGTCTCCGAATCTCCACGTGGGAACGTTTTCATCTGAATTTACCACTGATGTTAATTAAGCTTCAAACTTCTCATTTTCCACAAAATATTGATAAAACCGCATGAGTTTATTGATCATCATGAGACCACCGTATGGTCTAGGCCACAAATCACTCACACAGATTCACATCATATGAATGTTCACAATTATTAAAAATGGAAAGCTGGATGTATTTTAAGCGTAGCGTACGTGGCACTAGTGTATTTACGGTTACCGACAGCTTCTACAAACATAATTGTTAAACCACGTTTAACCATAGTTAAACGATGTTCAAAGCGTTTATTGAAAAATCATTCGAGCATCACATAGGAGGCGGAGCAAACGAAAGTTTGTGCATACGAAGTTACGGTCAAACGCTAAACGGTTTAGCAAATCAAACGCTTCTCAGAGAACAATAGAAAACGCGTCAGACGCATTTCTGTCGTTTTGAAAATTTTGGACATCACGCCTTACCTTTAAACACAGAAGTCAATCAAATTATATAAAAAAATTAGTGTAGTTTAAGAATGATGATTGATGTTGATGCATACAATTTTACAATTTATTTTATTCAATTATCATTTTAATTTTTTAATTAAAATTTTTTTTACATTAAACAAAAAAGCAAAGCTTGTAAACATGGCAGGCAGTCATACTAATAATATAAACAAAATAACAAAACATTCCTGGGTTAAATATGAGTCTATTAAAAGTGATGTAAAATAAATAATATCCAGTTTTAAAATGGGTGGTCACACAGTAATTAGCTGCAACTTTCCCACACATGACAATTTTTAGAAATGACAAAAATTATTATTAGAATTGTGAAATTTTTTATTGTATTTTTTTCAATATTTCAAAAAAAAAAACCAACACAGTTATAAAAAGTTCAAAAATATTTTGCAAAACTCTAGTTAGTAAATACTGTAATTTAAACCTTTAAAAGTTACTTATAAATTTCCTACACATTGAATAAACATTACATCCGACTATCATTTTTAAGCTAGTATCCATAATCTAATCAACTTATTAATGAAAAATGTAAAGTTTTGGGGCATTCCACAGTATTTTTTTTATCACGGACGGGACATTTTGGAGAACCATTTATATCTCAGTAACTATACAGATTATATAGACTTATAGTATGTTCAATGTTTACATGTATGCCTAAGGTTAATGATTGGGGGGAAAAATTGAAAAAAAAATGGTTTTTAAAAAAATTTTATGATAAAAAATGCATGCGTCACGAACGGGACAAAATTTAGTCTTGACCTTCAGAAAGGTTTACATATATTCTAATATTTCTCCTCATCTAAAAGAGATATTAAATTATTTTTTGTTTAATACTACCCCTAGATGATTGTTCTACATGCCTAAATGTTTACCAAAAAATCATAAATGTAATTTTATGAAAAAAAATGAATTATGTGCTATCACGGATGGGACATTCCATAATGTCACGGATGGGACACTTTTGTCAAATAAGAGAAAAACTATAATTTTTAATATAAAAAGGGATAAAAATTATTTTCTGATATCAATACAACTTTTTACTTGCTTTGCTACCTTTGTTACTCTAATTCAGTAGCAAAGAAACTTGTATTGCATTAATTTATTTAGTGTCCCGTCCGTGACAAAATTGTCTTGTCTGTGACAAAAACTGTCCCGTCCGTGACAATTTGTTTTTGAAATATTATATTTTAGGCAGGTTAAACAAAAAATTATCTAAAAACTGGTTGATATACGTTATAGTCTCTAGTAGGAGAAAATTAAATATTAAATTTTTCATAGCATTACTTTCCTATTGAATGTAAGAAAACCTCCTCAAATGTCACGAACGAGACAATTATGAATTTGGATGTGTAATTATGAAATTAATAACAAATTTCAACCAAACACGATTTGGTAATAGAGGAAATACAAGGTAACTGTATCTGCATTAACATTTTGTTATCAGATTTACTGTTTAAGAAATATTTAGCATTTTTTAATGTCCCGTCCGTGACGCAAAATATACATTTTTAATATTTAATATCAACTCAAAAAAAGTTTTTTCATCTAACTTTAATATATCCTCTTTGAGAATTAGCCAAAATTTATATTAATACAGTAATTGAAATTGAAAATTTAACCCTCACAGACCAAATACTGTGGAATGCCACTGTTAAGTTCTGCCTTTCCGTATTGATAAGCCTTCAGTGGGATTAATACTTGCTACACAATTATATAAAGTTAGAAGTTATTAGATTGTATTCCTTTTTCAATATTATCAATTTGTTCAATTAATTTATGTAGGTATTGTAATTTTAATTAGTTTTAAAAATGTTTAGTCTCATAATCAGTCTTACATATGTTTTATATTTTTTATAAGTATTATAAATGAATCTGCAAAATATCAAAATTTTAAAAAACATCTGTATTACAATCAATTTTTTATTCCATAAAAGTAATTGTTGCAATCCCGGTGGTTATTAAGTAGACGTCTATTTGCCGTCGACTTTTCGTTTGTGATTATATTTCACTAATCAGCATATCAATGGTATATCGATGGGGCAACGACGGAATTTACCCTATAATCACTTAGCTTATCTTTTTTTCGAACAATGGTTTTGTGTGACCATATCTAGAAAGCGTTGTCCATTTTTGTCAGCAGGCATGTCAATGTGCAGGTTAAAATCACCAACAATGAATACCTTGGAGTTACAGGCTGCATAATTCTCAAAAAACTGATAAAAATTCAATGAAAAATTGATTTTTTGTAAATTTGTTTTTGCCACTTGGAGGTAGCCTATATACAATCAAGACTTTGAATGAAATTCCTTTAAAAGAAGAAAACAAGCTTCTGCCCCTTCAAATGAATTAACATAGGTGAAAGTTTTCCATGAATTAAGCCTTAAAAAAGACTTGAAAATAACTGCAATACAGCCATAAGCTGTAGAAAAAGATTATCACCAATTGATGTCTGTGAGTAATGTCGCAACAAGTATCCATCAGCATTAGGAAAGCCACTGGAAAAATCGTGTCAAATTTCGCCTAGGAGAGGGCGCCCTATTTTTTAAAATTAGTTCAAACTATCAAAATTTGGTGGTGTTTGAAAAAACGTTAATTCATCAAACAACTTACTTAACAAAACAAAAATAATGGTGAAATATGTTTATAAATAGTTTAGCAATACAGTGAAATACTTTTGGTGTATTTTGACCGAAACGATAAAGTGTAATTTTAATGGACAATTCGTGGTACACAATTTTTACGATTTTTGTGCCCTAGAAAATCGTTAATTTAAAATATAAAAAAATTTGATCAGAAATGAATTCAAAATCCATGCTAAAAAAATTTATAATCTATAATTTAGGATATTAAGATAACAAATTGAGTAGCTGGGACGCAAATCAGACTCTGGAAACTAAGGGTACCTCCATTTCGTTGGACTCAAACAGTAGCGTGTACTCTATTTTGGAAACATCGGCAATCATAATCAGGAAGATCGTATTTATACAGAGCATTTCCAAGACCGTCTGTTACACCAATGATTAATATGTGTGAAATAAATATATACCATTAAAATGAATATTATTACATATTTAGTGTTCCAACTTAGTAATTTATGGATAATATTTCTGTTGGTTTCTATTACGATTCGTATGCGAGGCTGAGGCCTAGGCCGCACACATTGGGGGGGGCCCCCTAGCATATTCGCGTACCCGTAAATATGCAGCCAGGATAATGCCTATTTAAAAATGGCTCCAATCTTTCTGAAATCTGTAACTTGTTGGCTTGATGACATATTAGGAAATTTTGTTACCATATAAGGAAGCCATGGGCGGGCCTTATCTATTATGAGAACTATAAATAGAGCTGATGTATTTTTGCTAAGCGACGCTAAAACGTGGTTACGCCTTGAAAAAATAGGTGGCGCTGCGCAAAGCAAATGCGGAAGTAAGATCGAAAAATCGCGATATAACGGACAAATCGCCTATCGGCTGTCTTACTGTCAGGAGTACATTCATTTATGATGGGGTCATCACCATTTTCCTTCAAACATGTTTCAGTAATTATAGCAGAATATCAATTTTTTCTTCAAGAATGAAGTCAACAATATCAGTAGTTTTATTACGCATGGACTGCACATTCCATGTGGCCAAGTGAAAATTGTCCACTGAAGCAAATTAGCAGTGTTTTTTTTAACAACTTTGTGTTTCGATTTTCTTTATCCCCCTCTTGATCCTCGATGTGTTGGCTTAAAAATATTTATTTTTAAGTCTCTTAAATGATTCCACAGGATTGGAGATAATGTGGAACTATACCTGTCTCTTATACACATCTAGATGTGTATAAGAGACAGACCACTACCGCGTGCTCATGCTCAAAAAACTGCCTAGCATTTTACGGCCTAGAAGTATGAATAACAATTTTTGATCAGAGTTGAAACAAGTCTTACCCGAGCTGGGACGCAAATCCTACTCTGGACAAAATTACAAATAAATGCATAGACAAGTCGTACAAGATTTTCACTATTTCGCCTGTGTCAACATCAACCAGTCAATGTTTATGCCAGCGTAGGTCTTTTTTCCGAGAAAAACCAATTGGTTAGCAAAAGACATATTTGGAAATATTGTTACCATATAAGGAAACCATAGGCGGGCCTTATCTATTGAGAACTATAAATTATAGAGCTGATGCATTTTTGCTAAGCGATGCTAAAACGTGGTTACGCTTTTAAACGATAGGTGGCGCTGCGCAAAGCAAATGCGGAAGTAAGATCGAAAAATCGCGATATAACGGACAAATCGCCTATCGGCTGTCTTACTGTCAGGAGTACATTCATTTATGATGGGGTCATCACCATTTTCCTTCAAACATGTTTCAGTAATTATAGCAGAATATCAATTTTTTCTTCAAGAATGAAGTCAACAATATCAGTAGTTTTATTACGCATGGACTGCACATTCCATGTGGCCAAGTGAAAATTGTCCACTGAAGCAAATTAGCAGTGTTTTTTTTAACAACTTTGTGTTTCGATTTTCTTTATCCCCCTCTTGATCCTCGATGTGTTGGCTTAAAAATATTTATTTTTAAGTCTCTTAAATGATTCCACAGGATTGGAGATAATGTGGAACTATCCTTGTTAGATACACCATTGTTATTTAAATGAAGAATGTTCAATTTAAACTTTTCACAGATGAATGGAAGAGATTGTAGGATAGACCGACTTGCTGATGGACAGAAGACTAGTGTTTTTACAACATCCCCAATAATTTAACTGAAGATGCTGTACTGTAGTGTAGATGTATACTTAGTATGCTGTTCTTTGTGATAAAGATGCATGTCTTACAAAACAAAGGTTCTTAGTTTAAATTTAGTAACACTAGAACTGTTTACATTTCACCATGACAAAAAACAACTCCATTTTTTTATATTTCTTAATAGGATTAGGAAACTTAGTTTATAAAGCATCCTTCTCTATATACCTTAAATAAATAATGTACATGCAATTGGACTTTTCATGGATGATAGCATGGACCTATTAATAATCTTATCAATAGGTCCATGATTATAGTAATAATACCTCCATGGATTTTTTTTTTCTTAATGTACTATAATAATGAAAGATATTCATGTAACCTTTATTTGAAGGAAATTAGTTTTGTTCAAATGATCTGCTGAAATAAAATATTAATTGACTGATTAATGCCTACTTGTATTAAAAAAAAAAAATAATATTGTACAAAAATACCACTCACATTGTTTTGTAGATCTATATCAGCGTTTGCAATTAGTGATCTGGTGCATTCCAGATGACCATTTTGGCAGGCAAAATGTAAAGCTGTATTCCCTTTCTGTAAAGTAATAAAATACAAAATGGATAAATTATTTCATGTACAACTTACATATAATCTCAGTGTGGACAACACTAATGCTTAAAAACAGAAATTCAAAAAAATAGTTCAGTTAAGGTGGGGTATGCAATTCATTTCACTTTAGTGGATCGATGTCTCTACCCCATGATGTCTATGATTCTTTTCCTTGTGTTTAATTGATGGTGCTTTGTGCAGATAAAAGAAGTCATTTAGAAACCATCTAAAATTTCCTTCTTAAATTTTTCTTCATTTTGGCAAGTGTACATAACTTATGCCTTTTGGAAGGTGGGAGATTGACAATAGCCCATGCACTCTTTTAAAAGATAAAATAATGAATCAAACTGATAAAAATAAAACATCCTTTTATTGTGTACTTTTTTATGGGAATGATGATATCACAGAAAATAGTATGTTTTGTACTATTCTAAAATATGATAAAAATAATGGATGACCGATAATTATTTTTCCATTCAAGCATAACATATTAAAAGTGGCTTTCAATAAGATTTTACCAAAAAAGAATAAGTTTTAAAATAATAATTAATAATAATTGATTTTTAACTTGATATTTATTTAATTAATTACTTAATTAATCGTATTTACAGATTCAAATCTTTATCAACACATTTAAATAGAATCTTACAGTAATTATATTTCATTTTTTTCTTAGGTAGGGAGGGAGACACCCCATCCCAAACCCACCCCCACTCAGGCAACAAAATTCAAAAGTTAAAATTTAACACTGTTAAATGCCAATAAAACACTGTTAATTGGCATCTTACAGTAATTGGGCTCGAGCCCAAGGGCCTTCGGTTGTCGCTCCGCGACATATTCTCTTCGTCTATTACTAAAACTCCTCCTGATATTTCGTTTCAAAATAACACCACTGAAAGACTTATACAATAAAGCATGTATGGTTGTGAAACTTCATGTGGCGAAGTATATTGACATTTTCTGGGCACCAATAAGTTTATCAATGAAATTTCTTTTAAAAGCTGAGATCGATCAAAGTACAATTACATAAAAGTTAAAATTAAGATTTATGATTCATAGATAAATTGTGTATCAAGGTAATGCATAGAAATTATATCACTTAATTTACTATCAGATATCATTTAGGGCTCGCAGAATCGGGTGCCCGACGTCCCGCGGCAACCAAAAATTTACGTCGGGCAACTCAAATTTAAAAGGGTAGGTCCCGACGGGCAACCTCTAAAATATCAGATGTTTTGCAGCGACTGAAATACCTGTCTCTTATACACATCTAGATGTGTATAACAATTAGTCACATAAGAACGAATGGCCAAGCCACCGAGATTGTGTTTGTGTGTGTGTAATAAACTGTGTGAAAATTCGGTAGTATGGAATGCTATCTCTCGATCGTGGCAGACAGCCAAAGATAGAGACGTACGAACGCCAACAACAAAATGCAGCAATACATGTGTTTGTGTACAATCGAGCGTATGGCAACTCGTTGGAATGAGTTTCCCATGCCTGTCTAGAGCTGGCGGCATCCTTTGTACGCAAACCCAACTAACTCGTTGTACTGGTTGAAGTAACAGATATAAACCGAGTTGGGAATACATTTACAATCTGATCTTGTATTACTTGTAACTTTGAATTATTAAGCTATGGTGGTAATTCAATAAAATCGAAATTCATTAAATTATTTACATTCATGATTTTTTTTTGTGTTTTGTTATGTATGAATTTTATAAGCAATTAAATCGATTGGTTGTTTGTAATAAAGAATGCTGAATTATGTTGTCTCCGTTTTTCAATATGATTATAATAATAATAACTGATGTAATAACAGTAATAGTAGTAGCAATAATAACAATAATAATGATAATAATAATATACATCAATAAAATACATTAGTAATAATAATAATAATAATAATAATAATAATAATAACAATAACAACAACCGTAATAATAATAATAATAATAATAATAATAATAATAAATAATAATGTTCCATAGATTTATAATAATTTTACATTTAATTTGCATTCAATGTTACTTCGGAACACGTTCGAAGAATGCATACAATAATAAGTAATAATAATATAATAATATAAATATGATTGGATACATTTTTGTAAAGTGGCTACCACTTACTTTTCCATAGTATAAAATATGACTACAGTTGTTTAAACAAATGTCGTGTATGTCTCAGATTATATCGAAGTGTTTGCAATTGCTTTAACGTTTGTACGGTAGTCAAATCAGGGTCAAATTACTAAAATGATATTTCAGTGCGATTTCTGTTTCACTGTGTAAAACGCAATGATGTTATTGACCATTGTGAAATGGTTCTCAACCTTGAATCAGGTACCATGCATTTTTACAATTATTTAGAGGGACTTGTATGTTAGCTAAGCAGTTCCAAAATGTATTTGGTGAGTCGAATGGCCGGGCGGTTAGCAGGGGCGCCGCAAGCTATAGCCATAATATCGGCGCTGGTCCGAACGGCACGCTCGCCTATGGTTCTGTGGTAGAACAATTCTTCTCGGATAAGGACTAAATAGCAGACAGCCCCCGTGGTGGACGACGAGAGTTGCTGGTACCGGGTAACCGGGTAGCACAGACACGAAGAAAGTCATGGATCGAGTTCCTAGTCCACATATCATGCGCCCTGAGCACCTTACATTAGATGGATATGTGCGCTTTATAAAACTACACTATTGTTATTATTATTATTATTATTCTTATTATTATTATTATTATTATTATTATTATAACAACAATAATAATAACTACAATAATTTTAATTACAATTACCAGCATAATATTTATTATAAATATTAAACAATCACACAAACAAATAAAAAAGTACACAAAAAATTTGATCAGAATAGGAAAACACCCACCCCCAAACCCTTCCCCCACTTCACAAACCAACAGACACCAAAAAGAGAAAATTAAGTAATTAGAGTTCACTTTTAGCTTGACTTGGGCATAGGCATATCTGAAATTCTCTCAGTTGTAAAAATGTTCTTTTAGCTTTCTGAGAAATAAGTTAATGTTAAAGAGAGCAGCATCACGTACTTCAAGTGGAAGAGTTTCCCATACAATGGGAAAATAATTGAAAGCAGAGAATTTAAATGCATTGGTTCGGGCAAAGGCATGCCTAAAACGCAAATCATCAGAGTGTCTTGTGTTGATCTTAACAAATCCCAAACAGTTTAAATCATACACATGATAAAGGCATTTACAAACAAAAGCTACAAGAATGAAATCGTATCTAGCCTTCATAGAGATCAAGTTAAATTTAACTAATCTCTCCTCATAGCTTAACACAGATCTGAGTTCATTTGGGATGCTCATACGAGTTGCTTTTCTATGAACCTTTTCAATAGATTTCAAATGTCCAGCTTGAAATGGATACCAACTCGGTACTCCATACTCTAAAATTGGTATCACGAGGGAATTATATAATATTTGATAAAGGCTTCGGAGTGATTGTATTTCAAAGTTCGCTTAATAAAGCCAAGAAGTTTCAGACCCTTGGAAGTGACATCATTAACGTGAGCACTCCATGATAAATTAGATGCAATGTTAACACCAAGGTACTTGTGAGTAGAAGTGAGCTGAAGGCAAGCCTCATTGATGTGATAACTTTTTGGAGATTGTGCTCGACTAGTTGATCGAGTGATTCGCATTACTCGAAGGGCAACCTAATATTTCATAATTCTGCGAGCACTGATCATACGACACTTCATGGTCAAAGGCCAAATTGCGTGTTATCTACACTTTTATAAAAATTTAGGAAAACAATAAAAAAAAACATCAAAATCAATTGCATTAAAAACACAACAGACAAATCAAGAACAAAAGGGAATCATTGAAAGGCATTTACATGAATTATTGAATTGATTGATGGATTGATTCGATTGATTGATTGGATTGATTGAATAGGGATGGGACTTTTAGTATGACAGAAAAGTTAGGTGATTTCTACCATGGGTTTCAAAGCGGGTATAGGGGATTTAAAAATCAGATGAATGAGCTGTAATTAGGATAAGCACAAACACCTACATGTAAGCTAATTCAAAAATACACATTCAACAAAATATGAGAAATATAAATGTGCAACAGATTAAACTAACAGGTACACAGGTATTTAATTATATAATTGCACTGAGATATGTTGATAGTATCTGAAAACATTTACTATGATGACAGATTGTCTATTTATCAAGCATATTGATTAGCTAGTGTATTTAATGGTGAAATGCAATGAATACAGGAAAATTATTTGTTAAATATGCTGCATTATTGGCAAGCTAAGTCACACTTTTAATTAAAAAAATAAAACTTAATACAATCGAGCTCAATAGAAAATTTATAATGTTAAATATTAAATATCTACTTTCCATTTTGTTAAGGTCTTTAACAGTTTGTTAACTCTCAACTAATATACAGTAATTTAAACAGAATACAGTTAGAGTGTATGTTGATTGCGATAAAACAGGAAAGCCAAAATCTGAACATTTTTTTTTAGAAATTAAATCTGAATTAGTTTGCTCATTTGTTTATGACCAAGTTCACAATAAAAAATAAGAAAGTTCACCATTGCGGACCAAACACTCCAGCAGAAACTTCTTATTGCCGGTGCATCAAAAGAATTAATAGAGCCGTTTCCTATCAATATGCTATGAATATGAATCTGTGCCTCCGATTTGTTACATCTTGTGTGCAAAAAGCTCAAAGCTAGGTTGGTTTTACTAAAGGTATATATCCAGTACCGCTCGTTTATTTTATTCGTGTGGGAAACTTTTAACATAACTTTCACCGCTATATCAGTGTTCTCCCGAAGCCGTCTTAGCCGTCAATTTTACCGGTAAAAATAACCAACCAACCAGTAAAAATTTTGAGTTTGTAAAATAAAAAAAACTATTGATTAGGCTTAGGTAGTCCAGGCTGGCCCTCTTAATAAATTAACATCATTCCAGTCTATATCTACACTATGAATATGTGTTGTTGTGTCTTCAAGTCATTTAACCCAACTAAAAAGGGGTAACGTACCTCACATTGTGCGCATATTGCAATTTTTTAAGGACAAATTTACCAGTAAAAATTTTCCAGTTGGGAGAACACTGCTATATATTTTCATATATTGTCATAAAGAATATCTGCCATGGTTTTTTGGAAGAATTTGCATTTTTCTACAAAGGTCAACGACATTTTGAACTTTAGATACGTCAATTTCTGCACACGTTTTAAATTTTAATGGCTGGAAAATCTACATGCTTCATGTTAATACCAACATCATGCAAATCTATCCAATAAATCATGAGTTATGAACCTAAATATTAACCCCTACCCCAAACATCGCTATTGATTACAAAAGTAATAAAAAATGACAGTAATACATTTAATCAATTAATTTATACATTTTTCTTGTTAATATCATTTTTGATATTCCATATGCTTATTAATAATAGAAAATAATAATTGGTATCAAATCTACTCACAACTGTAGATTTGTAAACATTTGTGAGTGAATTGGGAATAAATATACAACTTTTCTGTAGGTCAATGACCTTTTGACCTCTAGTTGCGTCAATTTTCGGCCAATTTCAAAACTTTTTAAATTTGAATGACTGACCAATCTAAAGGCTAAATGTTGATACCAGCATCATACAAATCCATTGAGTAAATCAAGAGTTATGAGCATTTAATGTTATTCCCTACCCCAAAAACTGTTGTTGATTACAAATTCTAAGATTATAACACAATGACAGTAGTACATTTAATCAATTTATATATTTTTCTTGATAATATCATTGTTTTATATTCCATATGCTTATTTATAATAGAAAATACTAATTGGTATCAAATCTACTTACAACTGTAGATTTGTAAATGTTTGTGAGTGAATTGGGAATAAATTTACAACATTTCTGTGGAGGTCAATGACCTTTTGACCTCTAGCTACGTCAATTTCTGTCTGTTTCAAAATTATTTCAATTTGAATGACTGACCAATCTATAGGCTAAATGTTGATACCAACATCATACAACTCCATTAACTAAATCAAGAGTTATGAGCATAAATTTTACCCCTTACCCCAAAAACTGTTGTTGATTACAAATTTCTTGGATCATAAACATTGAAATAGTACATAATGCATTTTAATTTTATTCTTATTAACCTCAATTTTTGTATTCCATGTGTTAATAACTACAAGAAAAACACAATTTGTATCAAATACATCCAAAATTAGACATATGACACTGAAGTTTATTGATATTTTATGAAAAAATTGACCTTTTGACCTCTAGTGACCTTAATAATTGTCGGATTAATTTTATTTAAACTGAATATGATTAAGAAACATATATACTACACATTGCTACCAAAATAACATTGATGGGATTCTTAATTTATGGGCATAAATGTTACCCCTCCCCCCAAAAAAAGCATTGACCATAAAACACTAACGGCCATTACAAATGACACGAGTACATACAATGCATCCCTATATTTTTCTTGTTAACATCAATTTTTTTGTTCTATATGCCCGTAGGAACAAAATGATACCAAGGAAGTTTAACTGTGGGGGGGGGGGGAGTTTAACTGTTGGGGGGGGGGGTGCACGGTGACCCCCCTCCAGCCCATGGCCTAAAACCAACTAGGAATTTTATTTGGGCTTATGGAACAATGACGTACATTGTATAAAATGATGCATTTGAAAATTGACAATAGGTATGTGTTCTCTTTTAGATGGCATTGTGTACTTTTAAACATCAATACAGATACACACTATAAAATAATTGAAATATAATTAGGATGAAGTAGGCCCTAAGCATTGCACTGGGAACCATTGTCAACTGGAGCAGTTCGCTCTATATCATGTTATTATAATACTAAAATCAAATATAAAATAGTTTATGTAGTTTGTGGGATTAAATAAAAAGCACGTAACTTTGTGGATGAGATGCTTGCCAAAATCCAGAAACACTTTTTGACTATTTACCACGCTTTTATATTGCTCATTAGGTACATGGCTGCAGATCATGGGAGGAAGGACAAGGGGGACACATTCCCCACATATTTTTAAGGAGGGCTTGGTACTTTTCGCCTGCAATGTAAATTCATAAGTCAAGAAGATGCCTGAAAATTTTTTTTACACAACTTGAGTGCGCGTGCCATTATTATAATTTGAGAATGATGATAAAAAGCTTGTAAAGATAAGATTGGTAGTTTTATCTACTATGGTACATTACAGCGAATAATTAGATCAACAATGATGATTTTACTATATAAAAATGTGTCATTTCTGGCAATCTAGGTGCTATTTCTCCATACTTTCCCACCTCAGCTCCAACTATGATGGGGCTGAGATGGGTATGGACTCATGCCTTTGAAATAGATTTCTATGGTTGCCGAAAATAAATGATAAAAGATCATGAGATATTTGTTAGCGCTTCATTTTGACTTTTTAAAAATGTACCGTACATGTGTAGTTGGACATAAAAAATAAAAATATTTCCATATTTTAGTTAGTATATTAAAGCATTTTCATTACAATTGACTTATTGGTCTCCCAAGATTATAAATTAAAATATAAGAATATGCAAGAATATGAATAAAGTTAAAAACAAATAAATTACAATGCACAAAAAACAAAAAAAAAAGAAATCTACAGGTATTTAATATCAACTTGATCAATAGTAATATATTTTAACCAACATCTACATGTTAAAGGATTTGATGAATTTGGTGATTGGTTTCTAGTATTTTTTGGGTGGGGTGTGTCAATGAATTAGAATTGATTAGTCTAAGAAGACGGTGCAGACCCCTGTAGACATTAATACCAAAATGTTCATATCATTTTCCAATGTACTGTTACATTAAGTCGATAGCAAATGAAAAACCTCCTATATGGATACTCATGTTTTGTTTATTGGAAAGAATATGTTTTCTTGTGTTATCAAATAGATCTAACTGAAATAAAAAACTTATTGGTTGATAAACAAAATACAGCATATTCTAGAATAAGGATGATTAAAAGGCAAAATTAAAAAAGAAACAAATATCGTTGCAGAAAAAATAATTACTCACATTTGATTGTTTATCTACATTTGCATTTGTTTCAATTAATAATCTTGAACACTCCAACTTTCCTTCTTGGCAAGCAAGCATAAGCGCAGAAAAACCTTCCTGTAACAAATAAAATACAAAATGGACATCAGCAACTTCAGTACTTTAACATTTAATTTACTGAAATGTCGAGTGCGTGTGCCATTATTATAATTGAGAAGGATGATAAAAAGCATGTACCGTAATAAGGTTGGAGTTTAGCACATGACGTAGGTAAATTTAAGTAAGTACATGCGGTAAATGACAATTAAGTTTTATTTACTATGGTACATCACAGCGATTAATTAGATCAACGATGATGAATTTTACTATATAAATGAGTATCATTTCTGGCAATCTAGAGGTACTATTTCCCCACGTCAGCCCCAAAAAAGCAAAGTAAATACATCAAAGACCATCTAGAGGTACTATTTTCTCAAATTTTCCCATGCCCAGCCCAAACAATGGTGGGGCCGAGGTGGGTGTGGACTCACAAAATGTCCTCCCCCCTCCTCCAACTTTTCAAAACAGATATGCGCCCTCAATTAGGAAACTTAGTTTATAAGAGCATCGTTCTCAATAACCGTAATTTTAAAAATGTATCTATATGGTGACTCTATGTTGCATCCAACATAGAGCCACCAGAATAATTATGTTTAAAAAAGATGGTGACTGGGACACACATTATGAAGATAGGCTGAAAACGCTTAACATATTAAGCATAGAAGATATTTTTAAATATCACCGGCTTGTTCTTGGTTTCAAAGTTCTTCATAATGTGTGTCCCCCAACATTAACAGAGTTTCTTCATAAGAGTGAGCGTTGTAAGGGTAGGCTTATTCACTGGAAAGCCAAAAGCAATATTTTTCTTAATTCTGCTTTCGTGTCTTTTCCCAGGCTCTCGGAAGAACTACCTCCTCTACTTCAAAACTCTGTTAATGTTTCCTGTTTTGAGAATAATTTAATTAAGCATTTTATTTCATTTTATGTTTCTGATTAGTTCTGATTGTTTTTGTGTATTTCATTCATATAAAGGATAGGGAGCAAATATTGTTCAGGCTTTCGTCCATTCCCTATCCGGGCAATTCATGATGTTTTTCTCCTATATGCTTTTTGCCAAATAAATATTATTATTATTATTATAACAAAAATTAAAATATTTCTATATTTTGGTTAATATAATCTCTTTCAATAGAATTGACTTAATGGTCTCCTTATAAATTTGAATACAAGAATATGAAAGAAATGAAATAAAAACAAACCAAATAAATTAAAATGCACAAAGAAAAGAAATCTAAAGGTATAGAAAAAGAAATGAAATAAAAACAAACCAAATGAATTAAAATGCACAAAGAAAAGAAATCTAAAGGTATAGAAAATCAACTTGATCAAAATAATATATTTTAACCAACATCTACTTTTCAGAACATAATTGGAAACTTTATATGTATACTACTCAATATTGGAATTAATAAAGGATTTGATGAATTTGGTGATTGGTTTCTAGTATTCTTTGGGTGGGGCATGTCAATGAATTGGAATTGATTAGTCAAATAAGATGGTGCAGACCCCTGTAGATATTTATCATAATTTTCATATCATTTTCCCATGTACTACTGTATATTACAGTGGATGGATAATCGAAGACCTCCTATACATGGATTAGGAAACTTAGTTTATAAGAGCATTGATCTCAATAACAGTAATTTTTAAAATGTATATGTGTGGCTGGATAACAAAAATTAAAATATTTCTATATTTTGGTTAATATTAGCTCTTTCAATACAAATGACATACTGGTCTCCCAAGATTAAAAATTTGAATACAAGAATATGAAAGAAATTCAATAAAACGCACAAAGAAAAGAAATCTAAAAGTATAGAAAATCAACTTCATCAAAGTAATATTTTTTAACCAACATCTACTTTCCAGAGCATAATTGGAATTATTTGTATACTACTTAGTATTGAAATTAAAGGATTTGATGAATTTGGTAATTGGTTTCTAGTATTTTTTGTGTGGGGTTTGTCAATGAAATGGAATTGATTAGTCAAATAAGATGGTGTAGACCTCTGTAGATATTTATCATAATTTTCATATCATATTCCCATATATATTTCCAATATATGGATATTCATGTTTTTTGTATATATGCATAATTAGTGAAGCAAACTGAATTTAAATTAGTTTTCTTCCAACCGTCGCGATACAACAGTCATGAGAATTTTTAGAACTAATTTATCTGTTAATTAACGAAACTGATTGATTTTCGTTCGATTTTTGGATCAAAAGCGAATAACTTTCCTAAAGCAACAAAATGGCCAATTCAAAGTTTAATTTTGTAAACCTTCATTTTTTGTGTTAGAAGGGACAGTACAACTTTAATAACGAATATAGCAACTTTCTAGAATGTAATTTACGATTAAGACAAGGATGTAACCCCTTACCTCTTCTTTTTTGTTTATACATTTGTGATTTAAATGATTACCTTATTGAACATGGCATCAGAGGTATTCAAATTGAGAACGTTGAAGTTAGCAATATTAAATATTGACGATATTGTCTTGTTGGCTGACACTCCATATAATCTTCAAAAAATGTTGCATGTTCTAGAGCAATATTGTGACATGTGGAATTTAAATGTAAACATGGAAAAAAACGAAAGCCATCATTTCCCGAAAAGTGGAATAGTTAAAAGTACTGAAAAATGGGTATACAAAAATGTAAATATTGAAATTATCCCATATTACACATATCTAGGCATAAAGATTAGCTATAAAGGTTGCTGGAGTGCAGCTATACAGACCCTCACAAAAAAAAGCAAGTAAATGCCTTTTTAAGATTAGAAGTTTCCTAGATGATAATAGCAATAATATTAGTTCAGACATTAAGACGTATTTGACACGATGGTGCAACTGATCCTTCTTTATGGTTCCGAGGTATGGGGATATCATAGGATGTCAGTTATGAGACAATACACACAAAATTTTGTAAAAGTGTGTTAGCAATCCCACATGCTAACAGTGTTAGAACCCTTGCGGAACTTGGCCGCTATCCCTTATGGATGAAAATAATAATAAAAACATCACTGCCTATTGGCTAAAATTCATAACAATGGAACCGGAATGGCTCCCCATAAAATATTATAACTTATTATGCAGGTATGAAACACCAAATTGAGCTCAAAATGTGAAAGAAATTCTTTTTAAATTCGGATGTGGCTTTGTCCTGCTTAACCAAGGCGTTACAGATTTTTTAACGCTTTTCTAACAATTTTTGTAAATAGACTCCAAGACCATTAACATTCTTCTGAACTTTTTAATGTAAAATGTAAAACTGATTTTTAACGATTTTAATGCCCTTTATATTGAGAAATGTGACTGAATTTTTTTTTATTGTATTTTTTGATGTTCTTATTCTGTGAATTTGTGACAGAATTGTTTTTTATCGTATTTTTTTTCTTGACCGATTTTTATATTATAATTTTATTAGACTTTGTACTTGAACTTTGTTTCTTTATTGTATTTTTGATGTTTCCTTCTGGTTTTTTTTATTGTGTACCTTTGCTGTAAATTTGTACTCCCAATTCAGCCCTTTGGGCTGCTATTGTACTTTTTGTGGTTTTTTAAATAAAGAATTGAATTGTAAAATTATTTACAATCCTGGGCTCACCAAACAGTTCACGTAAAATGTCTTTTTACCTTGATATAAAAGTGATATATGGTACTGAAAATTATATTTATAAATTTTCTATTTTAAAGCATAGAAGATGAATCTCACTCTTTAGTATAGGATATCATTTTTATTTAAGTTTTAAAATATTCAATTTGAAGATTACACAATCTATACAATGCTGGCCTTACTGTACTGTACATGATGCATATTATGACAATGTTGCTTTTACCGTATATTCCGGTGTATAAGCCGCACCTGTGTATAAGCCGCCCCCCCCCCAAATTAGGACGCGAATATCACAATTTTTTGTGTCACCTGTGTATAAGCCGCACCTATTTTTAAGCTCCAAACAGTTCTCATAATGTTAAGTTTTTAATTATTTTGAAACATTGACATTATTTATAAATGTTCACATAAAGAAATTTCATCTTTTTCGGCCGATTATTAAACAACAAACAACGAAATACGTGTAAACTGCTGGCTACCGCCATGTTAACAACGTATTCTTGCTCTAGGCAGCCCTAGGGAAATCCCCATTTTTTGCTAGACGGTCGTGCTACGTTAAATTTTCACCATCAGTTTAGTTTAAGTATATAAATCTATTTTAAACAATCATTCTTATTATTATGTTTACTAATAACAGTCGGTATTAGGCTAAAAATATTGGTAATTCTAGGCCTATCATTACTACTCACAGCCCACTGTGTGAAGCATGCACCATCACGCACCACGTTTTATAAACAAAACTCAGAACTGGAGAAATATCGTGGATACCGAGTTCACGGACCCATGACGTATGCCTTTCTACAGTTAAATTCCAGTAAAATAATTATTACAACTTCAAGAAAACTCGTGTTATTATAGCATAAATTAATTTCACAAGTTTTTATTCTAAAATTATAGCGGTATCAATATTCTCTCTATAACGGTACAAGCAACCGGGAACCAGACGTCGAACAGCAAGTTTTACCAGCCCACGTGTGTTTATTGTTATTTACAAGAATTACCGGTATCAAATATAATACAACAAAAAGACAATTATATAAAATCTGTCTCTTATACACATCTAGATGTGTATAAGAGACAGCGTCGTAGTCATCATCATCATGTTGGCGAGGAACTATGGTACTTGTTTTATCTACAGATGGAATCGCAGTAGGGTCTTTTTTTCTTCTCTTCGGGTCGTTGCCATCAGTTACTTCTTTTTCTATCACTATATCATCTTCATTTCTGCCTTTCTCACTCTCCTGTTCATCGATGTCTTCATCTGGTACACTTTCCGTTTCCTTCACCCCCTCTTCATTCTCATCTACATCTTCCTTGTCTTCTCTGTCCTCAACTTCTTTCTCCGTATCTTCCTTTCTCTCCTTGATAGCGTCGTTTTCTACCACATTTTCTATTTCCTCATTTTTGTTCCCCTCCTCCTTATCTTCTTTCTCCTCAGTGGCAGTGTCATTTTCAATGCCTTTTTCTTCGTCGTCCGCCTCATCGAATTCTAAAACTACAATAAAATAATAATGTGGATTATGTAAATTATACGTCAACAGTTATTGAATTATAATTTTATAAAATATGTTAGGCCTGCATAAGATTATTTACGGAAAGGTTTGTTTTATCTACATGCTGCCTGTTGGGAGTGTGAATAACGTTTGTTATAAAGATTAGATGTGTATAAGAGACAGGCTTCTAAACACACACGATTGTTAAACCACGTTTAACACCACGGTTAAACGATGTTTAACGCGTTTATTGAAAAATCACTCGAGCATCACATAGGAGGCGGAGCAAACACATGTCTGTGCATACCGAGCTTGTTAAACGCTCAAGCGGTTTAGAAAATCAAACGCTTCTCAGAGAACAATAGAAAACGCGTCAGACGCATTTCTGTCGTTTTGAATATTTTGGACATCACGCCTAATTCAATGGTTGAAAATATTTTCTACAAAAAAATTTGATTATATTTTCATTTCAAATAATAAAAGTTGTCTCATTTTCCAGTGGAAGGTTGAAGGTTCGACCCCCACCCTCCAATTAAAAAAATGATGGAAAAGAAAGAAAAATTGTAATCAAATTTAATCTCAGAGTGCCATTTCCATCTATGGGTGCCATAATCATAAAATTCTCCCCTCAGCCCCAACCTGGATGGAACCTCTATCTGTGAAAACCCTCTCAGTTGGGCCCCTCTATTACCAAATCCTATATCCGCCACTGGTTTCTCAAAAAGGAGATCATTAGTAAACAATAATCGCTGTAATACTAATGCCAAATAGTCATTTTTTAAAACACAGCATCACATTTTTGTAATAAAGTCGATGTGCAATTTACTATGACATTTAATATTACATGGGTCGCAGTTTGTCTGGGAAATCACAAATTGGGTCCCAGAGAACGGAGTTTGGAAAGCGGGGCTGTAGTAACTTTTCCACTCACAAAATAACTAAGAAGATACCTCTTAAATTACTAAATGCAAAATAATCATTATTTATGAAAGAAATTAAACCTTTTAATTTGATATGAATGTGAACGTTTTAGAAATTATTACAATTCCACTTTGAGGGCAATAGTATAAATTTTGTACTTGTATGCCTGATATTTGTAAAATAAGGAGAATGTTACATACAGTGCTATTTGGTTCAACAGAAATAAAATCCACTTTTTGGGCTGCACTAATCACTACTTTCAAATAAACTGTTCTGTACCTTCGCACATGCTTGTTAAAAATACTTCTTTGCCATGGTAAGGTACTGTAAGCACTATTGTACATGGTTTAAAAATGCATTTGTATACTCGAATTAACAACCCTTATTTCTAGTGGAAATGTGGGACTATAAAACAATAATTAGGTTAAAAGTTTCCCATATGAAAAAAATTGACGAGCGGTACATGGATAAAGACAACTTGCTTTCTTGCTTCAAACAAGGTATCCATTCATAGAAGTGTTATGAAGAAGCCTATTCAAGTTCAGTAAGATTAGCATGGCACCACATTATGAAGTCATTAATTGAATTACGGTATTTTATTTCATGGATACAAAAAAAATAAACATTTTAACCCCAAAATTGGTTCTTATGAACAAAAACTTATTTAATCTTTTTATTGAGATACCAAGTCAGTCCTATAAGTACATGATACCAGGAATACCAGTCATAGTGATAGGGTTTGGATGGGGTTTTAATGCTTAATATTAGAACTACTAGATTTAGGAACTCTTAAGAAATTAAGATAATGTTTTTCTATGTGTATGTACAGTAGTTAGACTTGTGTTTTTGTGATGTGCTATTTAATATATTTATATTTTTGTACTGGTTTGCAACTGTATTTTCAGGTATTTTTCACACAAAAAAATCAACCTTTTCACCAAAAATTAGGTTCTCATGAACATAACATATCTAATTTTAACTGAGATACCAAGTGAGTCTTAATGACATGATACAATCACAACCAAATGGTTAAGTTGGTCTTTACAGTGTGATTTTGGAGGTTTGTGGGGTTTAGCAATACCCAATTTTCCCTCCAAATAAACATTAATTTATAATCAAAAAAGATTTTAATGCATTTCTTCATCATTACATTTTGTTACGACACTGCATATCATAAGATGATGTTTTGTGTATACACATGCCCCACATTGAATACTGATAGTATACTGCAGTATGATGGTGATATGCAATCATTTATTTCACCAGTAAAAGTTAAACAGCTTTCCTGCATACTATTATTATAATGTGGTCACCACCCTTCAAATTACCCTCTTTACTTAATGAGAAAATCATTTATTGGATGATTTGCTATTTAGTTTCTTTTAAGTATTTTTATTAAATTTAATTATAGACAAGATATCGAGTTGCTTTTCATGTTTGTTTTTAGCTTCATATTTTCCATTATTATGATTTTATTTTTGTTTTTTCAGGATTTTTTTTTTTTATAATTTGCGTAGTATTATTTATTTTGTAAATTCAACATCAGGTTTCATTATGGCAATGAGGAAAAGCTGTACCTGTTTTAGACACAGTAACTCTAGTTAATAAAATATTTTTGTTCCTTCCTTGCTGTGACAATTATAAATAACACAAATGCCAGGGCCATGGTTTTTATGCAACATACAGTAGTTGATGAAGTGTTTCTGTAATTGCACAGATGTCCTTTAAAAAAAAATAGAGTACCCTAAAAGTATATGGGGATATAGTAAATTAATAGACTTAAAAATGAATCAAAGAATACTACAACAAATACCATTCTTCACTGTCCTGATTATCAAATTTTGTTTGTAAAAAACAAGTGACATGCCTAAATATGTTTGCCCTTCTTTTTTTAAAAATGATAAATAGGGGTGGGTACGCAGAAAATTGTTTTTTTAATTTAGTTTTCTTTTTAAAGATACTCATCAGATGGAATAAAAATAATCCACAGAGGCCCAGAATGGCAATGAGCATGGCTGAGTAAGGACGTACTCTTAGTTGGGAGTGTGGTAAAATGATATTTATTTTGCCGTATTGAAATCCAAATGGAACATTTATGTGAGTAATAATCAATATACACTTTTCTTCATCATGTTACTTCATATTACGTTGTAAAATGGCCAGCTCAAGTGAAAACAGCAAAGCTATTAAAGCTAAGCTAAGATCAGCATCGTCTACGTCAAGCAGATCAGACGCCAACACGTGTGCTGAGGCGGTAGCTGGTATGGCCGAAAATTCATACTCTCACATGGAGCCTACCAACTCAGTGCTCAACACAAAATTAGACAAACTTTTGTCAAAGATGATCTCCATTAAGAATTCAATTGATAGCCTAAAGTCAAGAACAACCTCTCTTGAAAATGATTTTAAAGAAAATCACAAAAATATCGCTGATTTAAAGGAAACCTCTAATTTTAAAGTATTGAAAAACACGACTTTGACAAAATGGCGGCTTCAATAAAGAAACTTGAAGATAAGATTGATGATCTTGAAAATCATTCTCGCCGAAATAATATTGTCTTATTTAATGTCCCTGAGAGTGACTTACCAATAGAAGAATTAGTTGGTGAAATTTTACACAATCACATGAATATTTCAACAGGAATTGAGATTGATAGAGTCCATAGATCACCTGCGTCAAACATGTATGCTGATCGTAGGCCAAGCCCTATTTTCTGCAAACTTCTTCGCTTCAATGATAAGAAAATCTTTCTTCATCTAGCACCAAGAAAACTAAAACAAAACCCATTTAAAGGAAGGAATATTTACATCAGCGACGACGTTTCCAATAGGGTGAGATCAGAGAGAAAAATGTTAAGAGAAAAGCACCTTGAAAAGATACGCAATATGGAAAACGTCGAGTTTGCATATATTCCACTAAGCGTTCCTGCAGTAATACGTTACAAGTTAACCGACGGCAAATTTAAGAACTTTAATCCATAGTTGTATTTCTACAACGCACCCCTCAACCTTATGCTCTGGATGATGTTAAAGAGAAGAAACATACTATGTTCTTGCATAACGGAGATATTTGTTGCGCTGCACTTTATGTATTTATTTGTTTTGTCCTGATGTCTTTACTTTTGTAATTCTATTTTTGCTAGAAATTCAATTCTTTATTTAATTTATTTTAAAACATTGAGAATGCTTAAATTCATTCTAAATTTGACACTAATCTCATTATTCCTAATAGAGGTGCATATCAAATTACACAGGAGCCTAATATTATTAGTAAGTGAATAGAAAACTGTTGCTTGTGAACAAAGATTAATATTTATACTGTCTTTTTTTGTTCTTTTTTTTTCTTGTACTAAATGATCTGCGAAATATGTAATAAAAGTATAGACAGTAGTCATTCTATAATTAGGTGTGATGTATCCAAGAATCCTGTACACGCTCATTGTTTTTCTAGATATACCAGGATGGACTGGAATTGCATACCATGTAACAGCTCTTTATTTCCATTTAATAATATAATTGACAAAGACAAATTCTTAAACGAACTAAATCCAAATAATTTTGTGTTAATCGGTTAAACTCTCTAAATACTAATCCATTTGATTTAGATTCTGAAATACCTAGCAATTGTAGACCTGTACTATTTCGCTGAGGAATTCAATGAGCTGGTACAGGATATCGACACACATTTTAGCTTTATTCATTTTAATTCTCGTAGTCTTCCGAAAAATTTTATAGAAATTACTGATTATATTGCAACCCTCAATCCCAAACTTACTATTTTATGTTTCAGTGAGATGTGGTTTAGCTCTAATTCTATCCAATCTTTGTTTAAAATTCCTGGTTATAATTTATCATGACAGGTCAAATAAAAGGGGCAGTGGGGTCTATTTATATTATTGAAAACATCAATTATAAAAATATGGATGACTTAAAAGAATTAATTATCAAGGATTGTGATACAATATGTATTGAAATTGATGCACAACCAAAGAATATTATTTTTTTCAGTTATTTATCGACCTCCACAGAAAAGCCTAAAACAGTTCAATGACCAGTTATCTTTATTTTTCGATGAAGTTAATAAAAAAAATAAAAAGGCTTTTGTTTGTGGAGATTATAATGTTGATTTACTAAAATTTGACTCTCATAAACTAACATCTGACTTTATTTCTAATATTTACTTAGCTAATATGTTTCCTATTATTACTCGATTAACAAGAAACTCATCCACCTTGATTGACCATATATATATTCAAATATTTTCAATTGTAATATTACTTCCGGTATTTTGTTTTGTGATATAACTGATCACTTGCCAATTTTTTGTATTTCCTCCAAATGCAAACTATCCATGAGTAATAGACCTAAGTACAATTTTAATAGGTCAATTAACAATAATTCTATTTATTCTTCATTTACAGAATTGTCATCCACAGATTGGACTGAGATAATTACTGTTAATAATGCGGACAGAGCATATAACTTGTTTCATACCAAGTTTAAGTCT
>NW_022728119.1:0-611 GCF_011630105.1 Anneissia japonica | reverse complement strand
GCCATTTTAAACTGAGACCTAGATATTAGCATTGAATCATAAAGAGGCCCATATCGGGCATGCAGTAATCCATTGAATAATGCAGTTGATGGTTAATACAGCAGTTGCTTGATGTAACATGTGGGTGGTTATCTGGAGCATCCATTGAATAATGCAGTTGTTGGTTAGCCGAGGCATATATTGCAGTTGTTGGCTAGATGAAGCATTTTCAATGGAAAATGCAATTGTTGGTTATCTGCAGCATCCGTTTAATAATGGAAACTGGTTTGTTTGGACAATCACTTGTAGTTCATGCATAGTAAACAATTTTGACATGGTGATGAACTGCAACCTGTATAGAAACTGAATATAAATAATGGTGTTCTTATTGTATAGATAATATAATATTAGCAATAAATATATAATTGTTGCAGTTTTCACTTGACGTAATAACTGCTCAATTCCTTGTTAGAATAAATCAGAACTAATTCAGAAGTTAATTCATTCCTCCATCTTGTTTTTTTTTCAGAATTCTATATCTATAAAAAATGATCAAAAAAAGTTACATAGAAAAAGTAGGGAAAAAATTATAGCACACAGACACAATATTAAACAGAGCATTAACTTTGACA
>NW_022728118.1:0-1112 GCF_011630105.1 Anneissia japonica | reverse complement strand
GTCATTGAAAACCAATAGTAAACCACAGAATTACAAATTAGGACACAGAAATATCCTATGTAATGACAGGTTAGGTGTGGAGCATACCTATATTTTGGAATACTGTATTCAATATTTTTGTATTTGACTTTTGGAAATAAGGATTAAAAATACTACTTAAAACTTTATTTTTCTTAATTGAACATACAATATTAACAATAGATATTTATAAATGACTTAAATACATTTTACCTCAAAAATTGTATTAATTCATTGTAAAAATTCTTATTCTTTATATGCTACCCAATCTTGCAGCACATGAGGTCACAGTCTTATGTTTAAATTATACATTCAGAGTTCATTAAACCTTTATATGTATCCTAATCTACTGCAGGGTGTCAAAATCTACAATATAAATACAGCGCTGTAGTAATAATTAGGTCTATGCTAAAAAATATTTTGCATGTACTACTACTACTATTATTGAATTGAATTGAATACTGTATTTTTCTTTGACATCCATCATCAATAGTAACATTCTTAGTTTATTCCAAACTACTAGTTTTAGTACCCATCATGTGTTGCTTGGAACAAGGCTGCATTTGTTCCTAGTTTTCAACACCCTTTAGATTTTGTTTAATTTGTTACAGGCAGGCCAACACATGGCTTGTGTGAAGTCAACTAAAATCTAGTGCTGATCTTCAATTGGTAGAGAGGGGAAAGGTGAAATTAAGCTCTTGAACTAGAAAGCACTCATTAACTGCTCGTAAACATGCATGAAATGTTAATTAGAGGTTAAAAGGTTTGTTTTAATTATCAGATAAGGAAGTCCTTTGAACCTAAATCTTGCATTCTTTTTGTACTTTACTGTACTAGTTAGAAATCATACTTATTTAGATATAGTACTGTACTAGTTTTAAACTGTATAAATACTTGATCATTTAATATTAAGTTGTTTTCATTCCATCTGAGTGTCTATTCATTTAATTCCAAGATTCTCTTTCTTTTATTACTAATGTTGTAACATGGCAACTTAATTTTTTTTTTAGGATATTAAGCTTAACTACGACTTCCATGTTTTATAGTTTACATAAATCCTTATTGTAATCTTACAGTTTTTGTAGATTTTTACA
>NW_022728117.1:0-2519 GCF_011630105.1 Anneissia japonica | reverse complement strand
ACGACAGCCATCTTGGATGGTACACATACATAACTCTGCATTGCTGCGCCATCTTGTCAGCACTCGAGTTGTTTAATAGCTCTATGGGCGGGCCGCACAACAAGGCACTGACTCACGTATCAAGGCGAATGGAGGCGCTCTGACAGTGCTACAAAAGCAGGAGGGAAAACAGTGCAAGGTAAAAATGAAGCAAGCAACAGATAATATATGGACAAGTAAAAACATTTGCAGACAACCAAAGTTTCCATGTAGGTTGTCCGCCGGACAACTTTAAGTTTTTCCTTTAACATTTCGAACACTGAATTTACAGAACAGGCAATACACTGTACAGTATCCTACAGTACACAAGGGTGATCTGGGGAATATCCTGGTGTCACACTTGCATTCACAGTGGGACTATTAAATGCATCACTTCATTCAGATTAACACATCTCTGCTATGGTCTCATTAATTTCCGTAAACACTTATTTGAAGCAAGTATGGTTCACTTTTTTACCTGCTTCCAAAGAAGTTGTTATTGTGCTGATACTAACAGGGTTAATTGAAATCCTTGGGCGGATTGCTATAGAACGGTCTTAACTGGTAGTCTTAACTTCTCGAAATAAAGCCTGCTTTACCACTTAGACGGTCTTACTAAAGTCATTCCTCTAGAATCATTGCTCTAAAACAGTCTTCCCTAAGACCGCTTTGAGTATTGAAATGCAAACAAGCACTCCCTGGTAACGTAAGATTGGGGGGGCAACATCATAAGTGTGCGTAATATTCGTCGTTCGATTCTCCGACTGAGGAACTAGGCCTAAGTCTTGCCATTGCACTGTTGAATTAATCAGAACGCTATGATGAAAATGATTTAAGACCGTTTTAAGCCTCCTCCGAGTAAGCTTTAAAATTTAAGACGGCTAACTAGTTAAACCTCGGTATAGCAATGGTCTATAATCATAGACCAGTAGTGACGTCATGATTATAGCCAGCTAACTATTAACTAAACTGTCTAAAGACCGCTTATAGCAATCCGCCCCTGGTGTTTTGATTAAGAATGCTTTACTTTATGCAGTAAACTGAGAAGTCTAATACAGTAACATCTTCCAATTACATACCCTAGACCTATGCTACAAAGTACAGGGCTAGATAGGCCTCAGCCTTGCCATGGGAGCAAAATTTTGTGACAAAATATGACTTGGATTATACTGCTTTCTGCAACAAAATAATATTTTACAGAAGGCAAAGTTACCTGTAAAGTGTTTTTGTAGTTTAAAACGATCGGTCATAATGACATCATCACCGGAAATTAGGTTCGTAAAATCGGGAGTTTGAAAATGGAAGGTTAGTAATTGGGAGATGTTACTGTACAATGCTTATGATGCGAAGACCTTGTTACCTAATCATAATGGAGAATAGACTGCTTTATGCTTTTGGTTGAACAGGCATGGCTATATACTTTTTGATGCAAGATGCCTTGTCTTTATTGTCTTTTTGATGAAGGATGGCCTATTTCATTATGTTTTTGATGGAGCAGGCATTGCTACATGTGCATTTTGATGCTTTATGCTTTTGATGGATGGCCCTGTTTATACAGTACTTTTAATGGAGGATGGCCCTGCTTTATGCTTTTGATAGATGATGGCACTGCTTTATGTTTTTGTTGGAGGATGGCCCTGCTTTATGCTTTTGATAGATGATGGCACTGCTTTATGTTTTTGTTGGAGGATGGCCCTGCTTTATGTTTTTGTTGGAGGACGGCCCTGCTTTATGCTTTTGATGGATGATGGCACTGCTTTATGTTTTTGTTGGAGGACGGCCCTGCTTTATGCTTTTGATGAAGCATGCTTAAATCTATACTTCTGATTAAGGAGACCTACTGTACCTTTAATAGATGCCTTTATGCGATGCTTTTAGACTTATGATGGCAGAGACACTAGTTTTATTCTTGTGGAGGTAGCAGAAGCGGCCTGACTATTCTTTTGATGGAGGAGGCCATGGATTTATTTTTGTAGTAGTAGAAGAGGCATGGGTTTATTCTTTTGATGGAGAAGATATAGCTATATATTTTTGACGGAGGAAATCTGAATTCAAGATTTTAATAAAGGATATTTAAATTTATGCTTTTAATCATGGAGATCACAGTCCTCTTATCAGTAGCCACATGACTAAATATTTACAGTGAAAAATATTTATGTTGAAAAACACGTATACTATACACTTTTAATGGAGGTGTGGATATATGCTTTTGGATGGAGGAGACTTACCTTTAAGGAGGTACCGTTATGCTTTATATATTTATAATAATCTATATTTGATATAACACAAGGAATGTTGATGTAATAATAGTCACAAGCACTGATAAAAGTATAAATAGCAAAAAGCAAAAAAAAAAAAAATCAGTACTACCGTTTTGGCCTGACTTTGTGGTTTTCGAGGGGATTGGAAAAGAGGAAAATTTGAAGCACAGCAAAATACACCCATAATATTATGCACTATACAAGGTATAAACAATGATCTGGAGATAACTAATGAACACA
>NW_022728116.1:0-647 GCF_011630105.1 Anneissia japonica | reverse complement strand
TTATTTCGTTTCATTTACATGCACTTACAATAATTAAAACTGTATTAATAAAAATAATATTAAAAAATGATATTAATAAAAATATATACAAAGGTATATAAAATAACTAATAATATAATAACAATACTTGGGGCCAAGTTCACCTGGGTTGGTTGACATGGGGCCGAGTTGACTTGGGGTCGGGTTGACATGGGGCCGTGTTGACTTGCAGCCGAGATGACTGGGGCCGAGTGGACTTGGGGCCGAGTTGATCTGCTTCCGCCTAGAATTACCGGTACTAAAAATTAAGGCAGGGAGTTTGGATTATAGGCCTATATAGTATACTGTAGGTGCTTCTCAATTGATTACAATGCTTAGGCTAAGTATAATGGCGAAATTATATATGGTTATTTATAATTATTATTATTGTTAATATTATTGTTATTAATATTATTATTATTGTTATTATTATTTAATATTAATTACATTACAAGGCTTAGGCCAAGTTCATTAGTCAGGCCCGTAGCCAGGGGGGGTTTTTATGGTTCGGGCGAACCCCCCTTTTCTAGCGAACCCCCCTGTTTTCTAGCGAACCCCCTCGAATTTTTTGAATGAGTCCCACCCGTTTTTAAATTGTAGCCTGCATTACAAGCCTACATTCATAGGAT
>NW_022728115.1:0-1079 GCF_011630105.1 Anneissia japonica | reverse complement strand
GGATAACCAGAAAAAAAAAAAAAGATTTAAAATGTATGGCTCACATGGATCGCGCATTTGCTCGCATGACTCGCTGGCTCGCACTTTGGCACTAACTCCACATTCGTTAGGGAGAAAACATATATCAAATTTTACAGAATAATAGGCCTACGGGTTTTAATAAGCATTCAAAATTACCAAATTGTAAGAGCTTCCAGGAGCTTAGCCCTCTGGACCCCGCATTCAGAGGGGTCAGAGCATCTCAGGATTTTACCTTAGGTTCATGAATTATAGCAAGATACTTGAAACTCGGAGATTTTCTTTGGCCCGTGACATCAAATCTAAAAATAATTTGGCCCTTCAAATCAATAAATTAAGAACCAGGGGTGTAGTGCAATAGTATGGTTGATAGAATGTTGACACCTAAACGCATTGTAAATGCAGAGGAGGATATTTTTTGCGTTTGGAGCATCTTCCATTGGAAATGGAAAACTTTTTGCAGAGTAGGGGCTCATACAATGTTTTGTTTTTCTGGAACTTTTAAGTTATTTAACTATAACCATTTACCGCGGGAGGTTGGAGTGGGGGTGGCAAATCCTAGTGCCGCCCTGACTATAACTATGTTATAAATAAAAAGTCCTTCCCCACCCCCTCCCCCATTATATAAATATAAAAAATTGCTAGAAGTCTTGAATGAAATGACTTGAATAACAATGAACACGAAATACAGAAATGATTGATTCTTTTTATTCTATTTTTCATATCCCAGTGTACATGTTCTTACTTTCTTTACCTTTAGTAGTGCTGTCCCACCATTAATTAGATACGACTTGTCGCCCAGACGACAGCAACGTCGACGACAACAAAAACAACAATTATATAGATCTGTGGGCTCGAATTTTCCCATCCTTAAAGTTCATGTTCGAGTGTGCCCACACTAATCATCATGAAAATGCCTTGTATAGCTGCAAACGAATAGGCTTTCTTCAGGCTAAATAACAACTGACATATTAAAATCAATTTTCATAAAATGAAATAACATCGTAATATAAAATATATTTATATATAACAAGAAAACTGAGGCACCAATAGGAAATAAG
>NW_022728114.1:0-1065 GCF_011630105.1 Anneissia japonica | reverse complement strand
TTTACTTGGTTTTTCTTCTTTTTTTTTTTAAAGAGAAAAAAACTCATTACATTTTACCTCATCCTCAATTTGTTATTTCATTATTTTTAAGCAATGTTGGCCTCGTTGTGCTAATGAAACGTGTTCTTCGTATTTTTTGATGCACTGCTCCATTCTTATTCTGACGTCCTCATCCTCTGTTAGAAGGTTCCAATGAGCATCTCCCAGAACATGATAGCTTTGGCTTGTGTGCTTGAATGAAAATGTTATTTTCCTTCACAATCTTTTCTTTTGGGAAAAAATATCCGATGAACCGTCCATTAACACATGTCACTAATATAATTATCCATGATAATTTCCAAAAATCTCACAAAAATTATTCGATTTCGTCATATAGGCCTAGGCTTATAAGGATTCTCTTTAGAATTATATTATATTTATATTGTTAGGACCCAAATGGGAATTTTACATTTCAAATCTTGATTTGGTTATCCTAGTTTTAATAATTTTCCCACTTTTAATTGTATGTTTTCTATTTGGCGCAGTGGAAATGTTTTTTTTTTTTTGGTTTGTTTTTGTTTTTGTTTTGTTTTCTTTTTTTTTCCCCAACCTCGAGTTCGAGGTTTCAATCCGTCGTTGTGCATTTCGGTTGTATCCTGGAGCACGGCACTTTATCTACTTTTCTTTATACTTTTATTTTTGCTCTTTTGGAGAAAATAACGAAATCTAAATCTGTATCTGCTTCAGTCTACCCAGCTGTACCAGCAAATCTAACCTGTGGTGGACCAGCGCCCCACCCGGGGGAGCATCAAACTCTCATCCGCTTCACGCTACAAAACCTAACCCCAGCCCAGACAAGCTCTTTCTTTCAAGATTTAAGATTCAAAATTAGCCCTATATATTTTTTCTTTTCTCTTTTGCTGGGTCTTCCCATCTTTGTTTCACCATCTTTTTCTGATTCTCAATTTTTACCGTCAATATACTTCTGTATTCACGAAGCTCGGGATACGACAGTATTAATGCCAATTACAAAACAAAGAGTCATGCATACACTGTATTCTTTGCATTTTATTAAATTACGGTGTA
>NW_022728113.1:565-964 GCF_011630105.1 Anneissia japonica | reverse complement strand
CCCACGTGAATTTGCAATAATCTTTAACCGTAGCGTCGAACATCCTTAGTAGCGTGTCTCTAGCCAATACGCCATGCACGCCATGCTTCCTCACGAAAGGCAGATGCGCAGGATTTGCGAGAGGATCGATGAGAGGATGCGCAGAGAAGCCAGGCTGAGAGTCTTGAAGCCGCTCTCCGCATGCGTTGATTTAGGCGAGACCGTCGGTGCGGAAGAGAAAGCGTTAAAACACGTTCGGAACGTCAAGTCCACACTGGAATTTTTCTGCAAAGAATGCAACATTCGTCTGGAGCCATTTCAGCGGGATATGTGCAACGCGGTCATGGCCGGAAGGTTCAACAAGGTGTTAGGCGACCGAGCTTCCGAGCTTCGAATTCCGGCGCTGCGCATCCTCGGCGT
>NW_022728113.1:0-454 GCF_011630105.1 Anneissia japonica | reverse complement strand
CGGCGAAGTGGCAAGAACAGAGCCGGTCAGCTGGTCGTTGCGGCGCTCCTGGTGCACGAATCAGGCATATCCGTTGTCAACTGGGCGCAGGATCTAAACTGCGCCCGCACCAATCGGGAGGACATCATGAAGCTGCTGGAGATGGGCCGGTGGAGGTACGGAATCTCGTTCCAGGGCGTCCCGGACGGCGTGAAGGTGACGCAGAGATCTGGCGCAACCGCAAACTTCAGGAGCAAACCAAACACTGCGAACGTGAGTGATTTCATATTTTTTTTCTGAGCGTGCGTACATATCTTTTGGCAAAACCTCGGCAGCTCTCATTTCCGACCATGTCGCGCGAAACGGCGTTCCCGGCTTTCGTCGCAGGTCTCGCGTACATGTTCAAGGCTCACAGCGAAGGCGACGATCGTTCGAGACTCGTCGAACTCGTCAGCTCGTGTTTGGGCACGACTTC
>NW_022728112.1:0-1475 GCF_011630105.1 Anneissia japonica | reverse complement strand
GATACCGTATTTATTTGTATAAACGCCCCCCCCCCTTCTAGAGCCTCATTTGGAATAAACATTTTCCCATGGCGTTTATTTTTTCCTCGAATAAATGCCCCCTAAATGACTAAACAAATCTATTAGAAGCAACACCATTCTCAACACATTCTATTAATGATGTAAACCAACAATAGGAACATTTAGTCTTACCAGAATGGCGAAATGATATTGGAAAAATAACTTTGAAATATCGCTCAGTTAAATTATGGAATAATCTTATCATCAGACATTCATATCAATATTCATTCCCTTTCCTTACAATCCTTTAAAAATCTCATTTAATTTACCCATTTGTTTTTCTTTTCTGTTTTTGTATTTATGTAATCTGTATATATTTTTTTTATGCATTTTCTTTTAATTTTTTTTTGTAATTTAGTGTAATTTAACATCATACCCTGGACCTCAGTGAAGAACAGTGTAATAATACTGACTGAGTATCCAGAATAAAGAAAGATTTCTATCTATCTATCTGTCTATCTATCTATATTCTCTCTAGTAAAATAATATTTTTCTAACATGGTTGGCATCAGTCAGTCTTTATTTTCAGGCAATAACACGCTGTGGTGGTAATTACATGAGTTGTAGTTCCATATTTACAGTGAAATTAAGGGGCGTTTATTAGAGTATTTACATATCCATTTTACACCAAAAGAATATATGCCTTCCTCGAATTAACGTCTCCCTCGAATAAACACTGCCTCAAAAACACTTCTCAAAAATTTCCCCGGGGCACTTATTCGAATAAATTCGGTATTTGTATACTACTTGTGACCTAGTAGCTCTCTTAAGGCCAAATCAGACAGCGTCGGCAGACGTAGCCCGACGCGATTTGTTGTCGCGTCGGGTCTGTGTGAGTTGAACGCAGGCGCGATGGTGTGCGTCGGGGGCAGTCGCGTAGTAGAATATTCATTTGCAAAAAAATGAATGCATGAAATGTGTGATTTAGGCCCGGGCCTACAGTACATCTCTGTTAACTGACCTGGGGAAAATTATTTTGTTTTCATTCAGTTTAAGTTAATAACTAATTTAAATATATAAATTAAATATAGTTTTCTTTTTTAACTCAAAACTGTGTGTTGTACAAACCCCCCTTCCCTCACAAATGGAAGGAGTATTCAGAGCAAAAGTCTTGCGTCTGCTTTGAATTTCTGATGTCTATTGGTCCCCTGGATCAATTCTGTTGCTGCCTCTCCTTGTGTTTCAGACGATTAAATACAAGTATAACTAGAAATTGCAAATTGCAAGTGAAGTGCTGCGAAGTACAACTGCATATAAATGTTCTTCAAACAAAATTATTTATGCGAGTCAAGTGAAAATAATGAATAATAAAAATATAACAAATAATACGAGACACGACCCATTGTCTATAGTCTATATTAGAACACTTCTCATTGGGTAACAAAGTCGTAATTTTTCATTTTTGTCAAAAAGTG
>NW_022728111.1:759-1423 GCF_011630105.1 Anneissia japonica | reverse complement strand
ATACATATATACATATTTATATACACATATTCATACTTATATATATATATATACACACACACATATATACATACATATATATACATAATATATATACATACTTATATATATATGTATATATATAAGTATATACATACTTATATATATACATACTTATATATATATACATGCATATATACATAATTATATATCTACATATATACACACACTTACATATATACTATATAGGCATATATATATGTACACACACATATATGCATTATAACATATATATATATTACATATAAGTACTTATATATACGTATATATATACTAGTGTTGTCCGAAATACTCTTGTTCTATTTCTGGCTGTTTACTTATGTTTACTTTTTAGCTGTTGCTTATCATTTTTGTATCTCTACCGAGATCCAGCCATTGTTTCCCACAGCATTATTGTTTTTCAGTATTTTGCCTTTTAATCTATATAATATACATACTTATATATATATATATATACACACACATATATACACACATACTTACATATATACTTATATAGGCCTATATATACATATATACACACTTATATATAAGTATATATACACACATAAACATATATATATAACATATATATATATGTATACGTATATATGTATATATATAAATAAATATATATATATATATA
>NW_022728110.1:1415-1937 GCF_011630105.1 Anneissia japonica | reverse complement strand
ACATACATACTGTTCACTATTCCTACTACTAACTAGTGCTACTACTGCACAACTATTATGTAATTGATCAAAATCTAGGCACGTACAACTTCAACATCGATGTCATAACAGGCTGTCTTCTTTTGGTCCGCGCCTTTAACTTGAATGGTGTGGTGAATCACGATGGGCTCCGGCGGATGCAGTAGACCATGTAACAATTGTGGGATATCGGAGAACTTCATACGTGAACATTCAAATATCTGTTAACGAAACAAAAACCATATGATGTTATTTAGCTACATGAATAAAAGTACAGTTCTACAAAATGGTTCAAATTTTAAGACAAGATAAAATTTACTGTCCAATAAAACAACTGAAAACAGCCACCACAACCACCAAATCCATCTACTCTGTTTGCATCTGCTAAGACTATGGTGAATGCCTTTGCTGTTGTTGCACCCAAATTGTGCAATGACTTTCGCCCATGTATGTGAATTGCCCTCATATTATTTTTAACAGCTCAAAATACACATTTTTCAATCA
>NW_022728110.1:0-1391 GCF_011630105.1 Anneissia japonica | reverse complement strand
ATACACATCTAGATTTGTATAAGAGACAGAGGGTGGGAAGGGAGGGAATGAACTCTCTTAGTACCATTTTTGCGAAGTGCTGTACCTAGTGGATGGTGGTAGGGTAGCAAAAACAAAGGCTTCAAGTGAAGCAGTGATCACAATCCTGTACACGATCACCCTTTACCCTCATTGCCTGAATTCATTGGCCTTTTAATCATTTTTTTTTTGTGACCACATAGACAATTTCATAATATGCGGCCTATAAATTTGATTGATTGATGGACATATATCCCTGGGCTTTTAAAATGGGTGTATTAGAGGTGAATGCAATCATTTAAAAGTCTCTAAATCTCCAACATGAGTGTACGATTCACCGGAAAGATTTGTCGGTTAATGCTCAAGCTGATGACAGGCAGATAAAGAACCCCACGGAAGGATTCTGGTGGTCATATTCGATGTCAATAGAATGATATTGCAATGTTTAATGCATCGCACGATCTCTGCGGACAAGGAAATGAAGTAATGTTTAAATGTGGATATATTAAGTGACTGAATTCTAAGAAGGGGTTTGTGTAAGGTCTAAACATTTGGGGCATTAGAGGTCAAATGCAGCAATTCTAAACATGTAAATGAATCATCAGATTTTTATTTTCTTTAAGTATGCTGATTTTCATTCTTGTGCTGCACTCTTCAAACATTCTATAAAGAACAAAAAAAGTGTTCCAAAACAGAATGAGGTCTAAACATTTGGGGCAATACAGGTCAAATGTTACAATCATAAACATTTAAATGAATCATCAGACATTATTTTTTTTACTATGACGATCTTTCTTCTAATCATTCTTCAAGCATTCTATAAAGAACAACGAAAGTATTTCAAAACAGCACAAAGTCTAAACATCTGGGGTACTACAGGTCAAACATTACAATCCAAACATGTAAATGAATCATCAGTTTATGATTGTTTTAAAAGTATGCCAATTTTTCTTCTTACACTCTTCAAGCATTCTGTGAAGAATAACAACAAAGTGTTTCAAAACAACAACAACCTCTGTAAAATTATGTCTTTTATTCTACAAGAAATATAAATCCATCCTCGAGAAAACAATTGATACCAACCAAAATGGAAGAAATCAAGAAGTACAGTATTATACCCATCAAATTTCTTTGTTTTTATTTTATGCTCATAGTACAGAAAATCATTTAACAATAAAAGCTAAATCAAAGCAATAAAGAACAGGATAAATTTACATATAAAAATAAAACCATTCAAAAAGGAAAACATCAAAAAGGTAAAAGGAAATCAGGCAGTCTACAAAACAACAGAAAGGAAAAATCAAGAAATCAGACAAGGAGCCACATCAAAAGTGAGCAATAATAAAAATAAAAAATATAACTAATAAATTCAG
>NW_022728109.1:0-16238 GCF_011630105.1 Anneissia japonica | reverse complement strand
AATTTCCAGTAAAATAATTATTACAACTTCAAGAAAACTCGTGTTTTTATAGCATAAATTAATTTTACAAGCTTTTATTCTGAAATAGCGGTATCATTATTCTTCCTTATAACGGTACAAGCCACCAGGAACCAGACGTCGAACAGCAAGTTTCACCAGCCCACATGTTTTGTTTTGACATCGTAAATGGAAGCGCGTGACCTCGAGGACCACACTCACGAAAAGTATTTTGTTTATTGTTTTGAGCGATACAAAGTGATTTTGAATAGAAACAGCGTGTTTCAAAATTATTTATGAGTGAACGTAATTATGAAAATAATTATTTAAACAACCCAAACCATTGCTTGAATGTCATAGAAAATGTAGTAGGAATCCTAGTACAGCACTGTAGTGAGTATTACAAATATTAGGCCTTCAAAACCTAGGCTAATTAATTGGGCTAGAATGGGCCCAAGCTAGACAGACGGCGCCTGATTTTCGCTGTGGCTCGCGATCTGAGCTTTTTGGGAGTAGGTTAACGACCGGTGTATAGACCGCACCCCAAACTTCGGGCGGTAAATTGCGTATAAAATTTGCGACTTATATAAGGGAATATACGGGTTATTGAGCAAAATCTTGTGTTTTTTCATGATTTTACGGGTGGACGGGAGAATTTGTATGAGGCTGGGCGGAAGGCCTTAAAAATAGCTTTAGGATGGGCGCAAGACGTCAAGACTGGGCGGCGCCACCCACCTCCGCCCTGCATAACGACATCCCTGCCGCAAGATGGTTACAGTTTATCCCTATATATTACCATAATTTATGAGTCTGTTTGAGCAACAATCAACAATCTTTAGCTTGCTTATTTTATACTTACAGGTTTCATCTTTTGAATGTCGTATGACATACCTGGAGTTCATCATTTTTTGGTTGCTGTCGATCTACTCACATACGACTGAAAACCCAAAGGTTTGGGAACAGGAGCAATTATCACCACCAGTGTTTATTGTCGGCACTCACAAAGATAAGCTACCAGGAAATGAAGAACAGAAAAATGAACTTGTGAGTAGACCACATTTTCAAAATTACTGAAGTGGGAACTTGCATATGTTTGAGTTGTTGTACAGCATTTGTCTGTTGCTCTAAAACTTATATCTTGTAGAGCAATGCATAAGAAAAATTTCTTGTTTTAGTAACGATTTTGTAGACTTATTAATGTTCTTTTTTCTTAAATTAACCCAGATGTGATAATATGAACCTTTACTGAGCATATATGGCAGAAATGGCACCGTTGGTTAAAATTGTGTGCGTTCTATGGCGGTCTTGTTTCCTGGTTTTATTGAAAGCTGATTTTCCTATAAAATACAAGTTATAGTACACTTTATTCTGGAAGAGATATTTTAGCTTTTAGCCTGTGTACAACATGTGTCATGGTGTACCAACTTAGATAAAACAAGGGGTGATTTTCTCTTCCCTCCAGGGTAACAATAATGACTTACATACACCAAAGCGAAGATATTTTTACAGTCCCTGAAACTTAATTAAGCCGCTCCACTAAGCTAGGCTGTTTTCTTATTGCTGGTAACTTAAATGGTAGGACCGGGCCTTTATTTGGAATCAACAAATGATTTAAATAGATTCACCGATACCTCTTTTGGTTGCGTTAATGATGAACCGTTATTAAGATGAAACATCCTAAACAGCCTGATGTGCATAGAAAAGCAATCCTTGGATTATGTAAAAATGCAGGTAATAAAATAATCAGTGGTAGAAGACTAGTGACCTCTGTGGGTACACAAATGTTTTAAATCCAGTTGCACACCAAGCACAATTAATTATATGCTCTGTGATATTAACTTGTTTAAACACATTTCTTTAAAGTATAGAAAGCCCTCAAAAGATTTATTAAATTTAACGGAACTTTATTTCTTTTGTATCTGCTAACAGAGGTCATAATCTCTGCAAAATTTAAATTCACCCTATTATATTAGAAATGAAAAATGTTAGCTCCAGACCTCCTAATTAGTGAGTTGCGTGCTAACAAATTTGAGCTACTCAGTGATACCTTACGCGTTTTATTGACTGTATCTCAGTAAGTATAGTATTGAGTTGGTTTTAGTGTCATTTTAAATAGCTCTATAACTTCAGTAATAAATGCTAACTCCTCAAATCAACCATAAAAATTTATAGATTATGAAGTTTAAAGTTAAATATAAAATATATTAATATATTTTTTCTTCTAAAGCCCCTGTCACACTGTAGCGAATAGAGTGAACGTATGCCGATGTTTATGGAAATTTTGGTTTACGTTCGCGTAGGTTGACATTTGTTTGCGACACGTTTGAAGTACGTTTTATCCGTTTGCTAGGGTTTGCAGAGGTACGGTGGGTTAAATTTTAAATTTTGGACATGTTCAAAATTTTGAACGTGTTACAATGTTGTGCTTAATACACTATGTATACGGGGAGCACTCGCTGTTTGAACGTTTGGCATGTTGGGTTGACGTTTTCTATCCGTTCGTTGTTCGTCCAAATACGTCAAACCCATCTGAAACTTGGCTATAGTGAATGTATAACGTATGCATAGTGTTCGTCTAACAAATCGGTAACGAATGACCAACGAATACATAAAGTATACCGAACTATATCAAATTTCACAAGGCGTCCATATAATGTGCTTGACGAACATTTGTTATGTAAGCTCAACATTTGTTGGGCGGACACTAATAATGCGCTGTCATTCATTAATATGGACGCTAGTTGTACAATCAGCATTAATTCCTTATTTGTTGGGTGTTCGTCTTATGCGTAAGGATGTTCATTTATTGCCAATAATTTGAGTGTTATTGAGCATGTCATTTTGAGTAAAGAAATCAGTATGCTAGAAATATACGTTAGCTCTATTCGCTACTATGTGACAGGGCCATTACATCATAATGCATCTAGAGCGCCCATCGCCAAACTTATAAGGAAGCTTACACATCATAATATCTCTAACATTATTTAAGAAGGTTCCCTATAAATTTGGTGATGGCTGCTCTAACCTGAGCAATTTTATACTGCATGGCATGCCCTTTCGAAATTCCACATTTTGTATATTAACACAGTACTATACCTGTATAGTAAATCACAACAGAAAATCTGTGAATCTTTGTATTGTTTTTATTTGCATGTTGGTGAAATTTTAAATAAAGTATACCATCAGAATGAATGAATAATTCTGATTATAATTTGCATTGAAACAACAATACGCAGGCAGTCCATGGTGCTATTTTCTTTTATGCTAGGATTAAAAATCTCTTTTGTTGAATAATTATGTACAATTTCACTGAGTGTTATGATCACCAGTGGCGCCAGCGAGGATGGGTTGGGGGAGGGGCAGGGTGGGCATTTTCCATCTGACTCCTCCGTTGGACCCCTCGTCGGCAAATATCTGGCACTCCCCTGGTCATGATGCTCCATTCATTAGTTTTTACGTAATCTTGCTAGAAGGTAGAAAGACAGCGGTGAAGACACAACATGTAAAACAACTACAACATAATATTTAAGCCTCATTTAATTAATAATGTTAGTATATAGCCATTTCAGCTGTGCTGATAATCAGGGCACACACCAGCTGTGGCACCAGAAATTTGCCAACAGAGGGTCAGAGCCAATTGCAGACAAAGTCTCGGTCGACGGCCTGGAATCAAAATCTCCCTTTTATGGTCCATAGGGAGAGTTTTTATGACTTAGTGTGGTTCAAATGTGGTTTTAGACCACAATATTAGGGATTGGCAGTCAAAACAATGTTATTTTGATTGTTATTTTGATAGGCAAATTATTACTTTTTACATTTTTGGTCAGACGACCTAGTCTTGCATTGGACGACAGAGGTGTCCGGGCCTGTCCGACGGGTGGGCAAATCCCCCCCCCCCCCAGCTGACGCCACCACTGACACACACATAGTATAGTGTTGTTCTTTTTTATGTACAGTACTGCTGGCTGGCATATTTGCATGCTGTATCATTTTCTTCCATCTCTATTCTGTTTTCCAGGCAAAAGAGAAGTTTGCAGTAATTAGGGAGGCATTAAGAGGAAAACTATACCGGGGCCATGTAGTGAAAAAGTACTATGCAATTGACAACAGCCTTAGGGCACCCCTGGATGAAGCTATTGTTAATCTAAGGGACCACATCACCAAGGTTACTAAGCTAGAGAAATACTTGGAGCACAGATTCCCCATAAAGTGGCTTCACTTTTGGCATGAGATTGAGCAGTTGGGCAAAAACCAAATTAACTTCGCAGAGGCAAGTACAGTATTAATTAATTATATAGTTGCCAGGTTAGTTATGCATCATGATATTTATATGAACTGGGAGGGTGCATTAGTAATGTGTAGATGTTAATTAATCTATTTGCAAATTATATAGGCCTATTAATGTTTATAAGCATTTCAATTTGTTTCACTTTTCTTTTTGTCTTTCCGCCCCTATTTTTTCCAGTGAGTTAGGGGCAGGTGGGGAGGGCAAACAAAAATTTTTTTGGCCATTTTTTTTTTTGGCCTTAGAGTATGTATCTTAGCAAAGCTTATGGTACAAAGTTGGTATGGTACACTTTATGTGATAAAAAATCTTCATTCGAATCCATTAGATTCCTTACAATTATATATTTATGTAAATTTGTCAATTTTAGGTAAAAGATCTAGCTGCGAATAGTGGTATCATCAAAAGAGAACTTGTGTTTGCTTCATTGCATTTATATCATGACCTTGGAAACATTGTCTATTATGGTAAACTTGATACACCAGAGAGCCTCCTCAATGATATAATCATACTGAATCCGCAGTGGTTGATATTGGTCTTCAGCAAAGTGTTTACAGTCAATGTTTCCTCTAACAAAGTATGAGCATTTTTATACATTATCTATTGTATTGTGTATTTAGAGCTAGTCAAAAATGTAGAAAATATGATTATATGTTATATTAAAATGTTTTTTTAATTATTGTTGTTATTACTAAATATTATTATATTTAGGAACATTAGTTTCATCTTTTTCAAAAAGCATTTCATTATATAAATTTATTTGATATGATTATAAACATTTCAATGGTCATTTCTCAAAACATGGTGAACTGGTACAATATATTTTGATTGCCGTAGCTGAGTGTATCATGAGACATTGATTATATTCTATTTTTTCATTCAAACTATTATTATTATTATTATTATTATTATTATTATTATTATTATTATTATCTGTATTAATTATTTATAATTCATAATTTACTTCAAAGTAGCATTCTGAGATAAATCAACTAATTAATCATAAATAATAAGCCATTTTCCCTACAACAAATGTTCAAACCTCTGACCTTAAGTTTTAGAAACCAATACACAACTGCTGTGCCAATATTATTATTAAATTAATATTATTATAAACAGTATCATCACTACCACGACCACCAGTACTACTCTGGTACAAATATAGTTTTCACAAAAATATATTTTGTTTGTTTACTAAGTATTCCCATTTCGAAAGTTCATTGGAAAGACTTGATGATCATGGAATCTTGGAAGAAAGGCTACTCAGACACATGTGGCATGAATTTCTCGACCTGTTTGAATTCTTGTTAAAGCTAATGCAGAAGTTTGACTTGCTGTGTTTGAATACTCAATCTCATGAGGTACAGATACATATTAATACATGTCAATTTCATATTTTATTTTTGATAAATGTACAGTTACTGTGCATATGGGACCGGCAAATTAAACCCCTCTTCCAAAATAATAACGGTACACAGCAGGGGAGGATTTAGGGGGGAGTTGGATCATTTGGGGGGGGGGAAGGTGGCCTGGCCCTCGTTCCCCCTTTTGGAAAGTGTAAAAGGGAAAAAAAAGAAAAAGAAAGAAGAAGAAAAAATTGATCGCCCAAAATGCCTCAGAGGTTATATTTGGTTGTCCAGAAAACATACATTTCGCAGGGGCATCAGCCCTACTTTTGGGCTCCCCCCCTCTCTCTTTCGGACATCTCTGGATCCAACCCAGCACAACTATAAAAGACTTTTCCATTCAGTTTAATGTATTTATTTTGGACTACACTTACACTGCTATCCAGGAACTAATGTCATTACTCTCATTGTATGCTTTGATTTAATGTTGTGTTTTAATGAACTTTTAATTGTATATTCTGTTAGATGCCAGCTGATGTTGTCCAATCAACCGAGGAAGGCATCCGGCTCTTTTATGTACCATCCCTGCTAAAGAAGCAAGATGATGAAACGGTGTGCAAAGATCAGCCGGTGGCATCTCAGTCAATGGTCATCCTGTACATTGACTTCGATGGGTTCCTACCTGAAGGCATATTCTACCGACTTGTTGTGAGGCTTGTGCAATGGTCACAGAATAGGAAAGATGCTACACGATGTATTATGTCCTTTATTCGAACACTGTATTTACCTTTCTTTGATGATTTATGTATATATATATATATATATTATATAATATAAAATTAAAACGGAAGAGTAGAGAAAGTCGGATCAGAATGACAAAATATACTAAGCATCCACTGGAAGAAATCCCAATATCTGCAGACGGATCCGTTTCGGCCTTCCAGGCCTCATCAGTGCAGCTAGGGTACAGACCCAAACAGAACGTTCGACCAGCTTAGGTAGGACCCAAACTAGTCCCACGACCACTAATGATTACAGAACCAAACCAAGGCAATATATATACACAGCCCAGGTGTCCTACGAAATTCTTAGGAGACAGTGCTATTCCGTGAATTTGTGAACAAGATCAGAGATCTAAAGACGCATCTCTACTGTGCATCAATGGCAGCCTGCTGGATCTCAATAGAGGTTCTTTAATAATACAGTATATACATTTTAAGGGTAGCTTGGGCCTGTAGCTAGGGTCTGTCAAATCAAAAACCAGCTCCAAAAAACCAGCCCTTCCAGGGCCGTCTATTCCACATTCCTGTCGCGCTATTTTTCTTTCATGTCATTTAACATCAACACTCACATTCTTCCTTGAGAGCGCTTTCAATCTATCCTTTTCTAAATTCTTTATTTTAACAGTTTATTTCCTCTCAACACATATGTCCAATCCCCTTCTTCTGTTTCCAACTTATCTTCTCCATATCTAAATTTTAAATGCTTACAATTATACCTATTTCGTTTTTCCACATTGTCCACCATCTTTGACCCATATGTTAATGTTATTAATGACTCCATACAACAGTGTTAATAAATTTCTTTTTTTTTTATTTTCTGTTCATTTTTTATGTTGCTTTCACCATTCCAATTCTTGATTTTATTTGCAAATCACATCTACCACCTTTGTTCGGTTATCATGTTTAAACAATTTATTTACATGTGTTAAGGAATGATTTATCTAAGCAAATTGTATTATAATTTTGTGACCCAGGTAACAATTAAGCTTACTACAGTTGAAAGTGGTAGTGATGAAGAAGATGAAGAGGATGATGTTGAACTTGACCCAGCCACTTGCAAGATGGTGAGTGTTGAATTATCTTAAGGACAATAACCACCCCGGCACGAAAACCACCCAAAATGGAATATACCATTGTTAAAGTAGGGTGCACTGTGGGGTGCACAATGTTGGGTGGGCTCGTTTTTAACTGGCTTTACAGTACAGTAGGTGGTTATTGTCTGGATGGTTTTTGTCTGCTTTCCCCATTTGGACACCAAATTTACCTCTTTTATATTTGATTTTGGTTGGTTAATACCCATTACTACTTGTTTGTTTATTAATATTTTAATGCAAATTTCAATCATTTACTGAATGTTAATATTTTTACTATTAAAAATGTGTGTATTTATATACTATTATTAAGTGTACAATTATTTAGCAAACCTACTATTTGCAACTTAAGAAAATCAGTTTGTGAATTAATGAGATGAAACAGATTTGAGGAGTAAAATTTATCCATACATTCACGTGTTTAAAACTAGGATTGTGCTCTTGTTTTTTAAAAATATTACATGATCTGTAAAGGAACTGTAAATCAATTAAAAAATTTAAACAGTACTCAAAAAGTTATAGGTTGATTATTAATAGAGTAATAATTATCTTTTTTATTGGTCGTTCTTTTTTGACTATTCTTAGATTGAGATCCAGTAGTTTGTTATCATTGTAAATCTTTACAATATCATTATGAATATAAAGATTAAAACAGAGTTTAAAAATGCTTGTATCTATTCCTGACATCTTCAATCCGGGCTTTGTGTCTTTACTAACATTAGTAACATTTTCGTGATGACTCATGTCTAATAAACAACAGTCCATCATTTTTTAAGGAGAGCGAGAGCGATCTCTCTTCTCCGCACTCCTGAACATGCTTTCAGGAGAGCAACTAATCATGCTCCTTAATTTACCAGGCAACTAAAACAAAAATTAATGACAAAAATTATATTTTGAAACTTTGTCCATAATCAAAATCTATCGAATTTTGCAACTAAAGCTACAATATATTCCAGTGTATAAAGCCACAAATTTTATACGTGATTTCCACCACGAAATTCAGGGTGCAGCCTATACACCGGTCATCAACCTGCTAATAAAAAACTCTAGATCGCGAACCGCAAAGGCAAAAATCGTCCGGTTAAACCCAGGCTATCCCAATTAATTAGCCTAGGTTTACTGGCCAAGTATTGTAATTACACTACAGTGCGACAAGGATTCCTACGACATTTAAGCAATGGTTTGGGTTGCTTAAATAAATATTTTCACATTACGTTCATTTATAAACAATGTTTCTAAAACATTGCACGTGTTTGAACCCACTTCGCTAAAAACATTATCAAACACTTTTTTCCTCGAAGTCACGTTTGTAGCTTCACGAACATCGTCACAAAACGCACATGGTTGTAAACTCGCTGCACAGCGTCTTGTTGCTGGAAGGCTAGTAAGGTTATAGGAAGAATGATACCGCTATGCAGTGTTCACTGTTATAATTTCAGAATAAAAACTTGTGAAAATATGTGTGCTATAAAACATAAGTTTTCTTTAAGTTGTAATACTTACTTTTATTGTAATTTAACTGTAAAATGGCATACGTTATCTGCCCATGCGTGAACTTTGTATCACATGGTTCTGGGTTCTGTTTACGTGTGTGTGATCAACATTGTTGCGTGATTTGCTAGAGTAGCAGGTCGTGAGCACTGAGTAGTAATAATGGCAAGTTAGACCTTGAATATTTTTTAGTCAATATTGGCTTTTATTATTGATTGAATTATAGATAAATAAATATGCTCACTATATTTTAGTATATTAAATTAATATTTAAATTTGAATAAAATGATTGTTAAAACCCACACGGTCGAATATTTAACGCAGAAAATATACAGATGTTTACGCGAAAAAATGTTGATTTTCCTAGGTAATACGTTGTTTTGATGAAAGTTTTCCTAGAGAATACAAGTATTACCAGTTGTTTGTTGTTTAATAATCGGCCGATAAAGTTGAACTTTCTTAATTTTTATGTTTGCAAATATAATGAATGTTTCAAAATAGATAAAAACTTTGGAAACAGTTTGGAGATTAAAATAGGTGTGGTTATACACAGGTGACGCCAAAAAAAATACGATATTCTGCGTCCTCCAGGTGCTGCTTCGAAAGGGTTTATTCTAAATGAGGCTCTGGAGTGAGAGGCAGGGGAGGATTTGCGGGGAGGAAGGGGAGGCCGGTTTTCCCTCGATTATTGATTGCCTGAAATGCCTCAGAAGTAATTTCAGTGCGTCTAGAAAACAAATTTTCCCGGGGCATACTGGATCCCCCTAGGGTAGTGTTGTCTCTCGATCGCCCGCCCGCCCCCCTAATTTGGACACCTGGATCCACTCCTGGGGGTGGGGGCATCTATTCAAAGCTGTGAAATTTTTAAGGAGAGCAATTGCTCTCCTTAGTAATTTGAGGAGAGCAATTTAGTGCTCTCCTGCGTTTTACATACATGATGGACTGAAACAATTTTTATTGTATTGTTAATTCAGTACCATTTAAGTAGCACTTTTAAGTTAATTGGACAAACAAACTTTTTGTGTAAAGGAAATGCTCCTAACTTAATGGTAACTAATGTTCCAAACTTTCCGGACATACTTTGCCTTTTGAATCATGTTTGCTAATACCTGTGCAACTAATACCCAATTTAACAGTGAAGTCCCACTTCGGTAAGTTGCAGTGTTCATAATTTTAACATCCCAAACCTTCCCTGTGTCTTATTGCTGGAGATTGGAAAGTAAAAACTCCTCACATAAATCATCATCACTGTTGTTATTTATCTATTTGTTTATATTGTTTATGGTGCTATGCAGTAACTTGCTTTGAATATTATTCACTACGACCGCCGGCATTCAACCCACGGCCCGCGGATCAACTCCTTCCTGCCAAAAATTTTCATCCAGCCCACATGACATTGCTAAAAAATATATCATTTTTCTGGCCGATTTTCTGTACTTATAGAAGCATGACCACCTACTCTGGCACTGTTAACAAGAGTATGGCCTTTTCTGAGTATCTCATTGTATCTAGTGGCGTAGACATGGGGAAGGGAGACTGATTCGGGATAATGAATTAAGTGGGGAAGCTGATATGGTGCGATGTCTAATCATTGGCGGCGGATCTAGGGGAGCAGACTCGAAGATGTATTTTATTGAAACACTGCTTTGAAATATATTTTTACAATCTGGAACTGCCATTTCCGGGAATCTAAGGGTGTCTGTTTTTAAAAGTTGCTCACCTCAGCACCAACCATGGTGGCACTGGGGTAAATGTAGACACCTTTGTTGGGTATTATCTCCTCATCAGGGAATTTCTGGCACTGGCATTGTTTCAAACTACTTAGTGCTTGAGTAGATTTTTGTGGTCAGAAAATTTTCTAGTGCTAGCGTCGGACAACCTGGGGTGCAAGTTTTTTTTTTTATCCCCACCCCATGCTACTGCATGACCCCCTCATTTTTACACAAAAAAAAATTATAGTTGGTGTTGAAAAACCAAACCTAATAAATAGGCCTACTGACGTACTAGGAAGACTTTTAGGCCCAGACACTGGCGGATTCAAAGGGGCCCAGCCGTTTTCATTCCCCACCCCTAAATTTTTCAAAATTATGAAAAATGGAGAAAAAAAGAAAATTATATTCAAATTTAAGTCTGAGCATAGCAAAATCGTAATCCTTCACTGTTTTGAAAAAAAAAAAATGTATAAGGTAGCTTGAAATAAGGTTCTTGTGTTTGTGTTTCAGGAGGATCTAAAATGATGCACGATAGTTTTCTGTTTAGATAGTTGTATTATTTTATTAATGAAATCAATAAACAATTCATCCCACATTTTTCAACGTCTTTAAAATTCTTTAAATGCAAAAACACATCTAATTCTGACTGCTTTACTACTGTATTCTTGATTCTGTACACAATAATCATCAAATAAAAAAAGCCTTTATGTTGCATTGTATCTACCAAGATCCAGACATTGTTTCCCACAGCATTGTTGTTTTGCAGTGTTTTTTACAGTAGTATTATGTATATTCAAATAAAGGTGCTTAGCACTGGGAACACAATAATGTATAAATAAAATCAAATAGATAATAATACAGTGCTCAAAAATATAGGAATATGAATGGAAAGTCAACAAACTTGAAGGCTCACATATAATGGAGCAAATTTTTAATTTACTTTACATAGTACCTTTTTAGATAGTAGCAGCTGGTAAATCATAGGAAATAATATTAAAATCAAATAATGTGTGTTAGTGTAAATTGTTTTATTTTATGATATTAAACTTACACAATTAGGAGCTAAAAAATACCCTTGTTATATATAAAGGTGCTATTATTGTGTGCAGGTGTACCTGGCCGATGAATCATCACAAACATTTGGTCAGATTATAATATAAAATGGTCGGTTGCCTGCTTATCTGTGTTTGGATTTTGGCTACATCAGTGATTTTCTACCCTTGGACTATGCCTGATTAAGTTAGTATTACGGTAGTAATAATTATGTGCCAATATCCACAAGTCAATCCAGTGGAAAATGCTATCTCACTTATCTATGCATGTTCAAAGATTCAAATCTCACAATAATTTTGTAACCATGTATTATGAGATAAATTACAGATTTGTCTATAACTTTATATTCGTAGCTGTGGAATCTCTTGGATGAGCACCTACAGTACCTAGGCCGCAACTGGATGAAACGCATTAGTTATGGCTTCTACATTCCTTGTCAATTTTGCAAGAACACAGACTGCCTCAAACTGGAGAGATTTATTGCAGCTAAAAAATGTGTTCAGTGTAATGAGACATATAAGGGGATGAGGATTAAACGAATTAAATACTTGTTTGGTGAATGCAGAACCAAGACAGGTATAATAGAATTTTGATGTATTTCTTGCATAATGTAGGTCTTTTAATTTTTAGTATTTTGTATTTTTGTGCTCTCTCCATGAGCTACATTTGATTTCCTTTTATTATTGTTGTTATAAAAAAAATTGAAAATAATAAAAATATAAAGCTTGGAAGATCATTAATCAATTATTGGGTAGGAAACAGGCTGCAACTGTGTGCAATATTTTAACAAATTCAAATACTGGTCGCAGAAGTATCAAGAACAAAGCCGATGCTTTTATTTCTTTTTTTGGGAGCGTCGATGAATTTATAAATCAAATTGCATTATGGAAACCATCACTCTGCCTTTTTAAGAGGAAATTATGTTTCAAACCTGTTCCTGAGGCGAGACTTTTTTTATACCTTGTTTGTATACCCGCCGATTGCAAATATTGATGATTTCAAAATAAAAATATAATTTTATTTTTGGCCAATTAGGGCACCCACCGCTACGAAAAAGTGGAAATTTTAGAAAAAAAATAACAGATTTTCTTTATTTTTTTATTTTTTATTATGCCCTCCACTGCCTTGAAACCTCCAAGGATAAGATATATTTCTTCTTAATTATATGAATTTGAAGCATTTAACCATCCTATTGTACATTGACCAATAAAATGTTATTTTTATTTTCTTCTCCGTCTAGATGATTTTGGCAAAATCATAATCTTTAAAAATTTAAGTATGCAAAACAAGGTATAAAAAAAGTCTCGTCTGAATGAGAATGAATTATACAGTGAACACATTCTTAACTTAAACCTACTGCAGCTGAACATGATCAGATTACCGCAAAGTCGCATCAAGGGCAGTTCTCAAGCCTCTCACCCATACCATAAATCAGTGGTTCCCAACCTGGGGTCCGCCAAGTGAAAGGGGTTAACAGGGGGTCTGCTAGATTATTAGAACAACTTGTTCATGATTCCATTATTTTTCTTACAACAGTGTGATCATGCCTTGACAATAATGATATACCCATGACTTCGTTCACTGTAAATTGGTTTAACTGGCACTATTTTTGTATTCTAATATTTTATTGGTGATCTGATAGAATCTTTTAAATTAGTTTTTATGTATTTTTTATGTAAATATGTTTAGTATAGGAGATCCTCAGGTAATGTACATCTTGTTTCCATATTTTCTCTTTTATTGCTTTTACCTGGATATTTATAAGTAAATGGGGGATAACAGGATATTCACTGCAATTTTGAGTCTGACAGTGTCATTTATGGCCGTCTAGAAGTGCCATAAACATGGTGGGGCTGAGGTAGCGTAATTCCCCATCTGTAAAAGTTACTGGTTTTTTTTTCTTGTCTATGTCGAATTCCAAGATCCCAGATGTCATAATTTGGTGAATCGTCTTCCATCCATAATCTTATTGGTGGAATATCAAACATGAGTTGCCCTAAATTTTACCAAAATTAAAAATTCAATGGGGAGTAAAAGAAAATTTCCGGCCACAGAAGTGCCATACACATAAAAAAAATTGTTGGGATATGGACAGTGTGTATATTTAGACATGTGGGTCCACGAATGCAAAAGGGTTGGGAACCACTGCCATAAATACCTCTTTAACAAATGGTTTCATCCCAGATGACATGAAAATCGCAAAAGTCATACCCATTTCATAGTTACCAACTGTCTCGCGTCCTGCAGGAAGGTCCTGCATTTTAAAGTTATTTTGGATAAAACACACATTTTGCAGAAACACATACATGATCATAAATTTGCATTTAGTACAAGTCTATGCGTGATAACGAATCATCATGAATTCAGTGGAAAATGTATTTAAAATTAGAAGAAATTGGTTTTATTAACGATATAAAAACAGTCATGGAGTAACTTGAGTCATTACAACTTTCGTTATCTCATTCAAGAATCAAATAACCGACAAAATCTCTCTTTCTCGACCATCTACCCAGCTAACCTTAGTAGAATCTGAAGCGCGTGCAGTGTTGCACGTTCATTGCCACGGCCAACTGTTAACTGTGACTGAAACTCTGACCCCGCCGTGGATCCGCCCCTAGACCCTAATGGTGGTCCTGGTTCCCCCTCCCCCGGCCTCCAGCCAACTGGTGTAGTCACGCATTTCAAATCTCGCAGGTTGGTAACTATGCATTTTGAAAAATAGGAATAAAGAACAAATAAGTTACTATCCATCTCAATCTCACCATCACAATTTTTGAAAATGGCCAAACAATATCTTACCTGTCTATAAAGCACAATGTTCTAAGTGCTTCGTAATTACAGTTTACTCAAATAACCATGCCCTTCTCTACTCTATTGAAAAGATTGTCAGCTATTGAACATAGTATTGAACTAAAGCAGTTGATACAAGCAATCACCAAATACTATTAGAAAAAATTTAGACACTATGGAATTAGATGTTTACTACCATTAAAATGGTTTGCTGACTATCTAGAAAATAGAGAAGAATATGTTTGCATTAATAGCAACACTTCGGAAAAGAAGCTTGTATATTGTGGAGTTCCACAAGGGTCTTTTCTTTGACCACTGATATTAATTATATTAGTTATGTTGGTGAAAATATTGAATACGTTATGTTTTCAGATTATACTACTGTGTTCTGTAGTCATAAGAACAATTATCAAGTCTTTGAAATTACATACAAATTTTAGATAACTTAAAATCTTGTTTGTTGTATGTGCTGATCATCCGTAACATGCGAATTTGCTACTGCTTAGAAGCTATTAAATGTTAGTGTGAATGAACGCAATTGTAAATACAGAGAAATAAGATTTTGATGAACATTTGAAATTTCATAATATGGTATTATTTTGAAGATTGGCCCTGCATTTGGCTCGATTTTTTTAGCCAGCTAGATGCAGTATTATGACTATAAAAAGCAGCAAAGTACCGACGATGAAACAGGGATGATCTTATACGCATGACATACAAAAATCGTCCACAAAAATCTTCATAAACTTGCTAGTCAGCTAATACGCAGGTCGCCTTATACCTCAGTGTATATGGTATGTTTTATTCAAATAAAAGAACGAGCCAGTTGATCTATCTTCACTATAGTTAAATATTAATAATAAGAAAATTGAACAATCAAAGGTTGCAAAAGTTTGGGCACTTTCATTCAATTCAATATAATTGCTACAAAGATTTCTAGGGTGATCTGTGTCTTAAAAAAATAAATCCTATTACGTTAACTATATAAAACCATTATACTACCAAACATCAGTTATGCTATTACAACATGGAGATCTGCAAACTCTAGCATATATAAATAGAATACTGTATACGTTCTTCAGAAGAAGGAATTATGAATTTGCTGTAACATCCACTACCTTCTTCATTCGACTCCTTTTTATTTCAACTTAAACGCTTAATATTTTTGACATTTATTTAAGACACGGCTATATTTATGTACATATACTTTTGAAAATATTACTACTTAAAATGTTGAATTCATTATTCCATACACTTGAATCTGTACATGATCACAATACCCGAAACCAAAGTGAAGATACAACAAGCACCCCGCTACATCAAATCCTTAATTATGATATATTTTTTTATAGGCGGAGGGCAGGAGAGCCAAAAAGTAAAAGTGAGGCAAAAGGAGAAAGAAAGAATGCAACACAAAAATCAAAGAGGTAACAGAAGAATCAGCAGTGGATGGAAAAACCATTGTTTTTGTTCTGATTTTTTTTCCTTTCATACAAATTGCCATTTGTCAGAGACATAGGAATTTGTTATGCTCATGGTGCAACATCACCAACCAATTAAATATATAAATTAAAAGTACAAGAAAATCAACGAAAATCAATGAACTATGCATCACAGGGTAGGGTAATTCATATTGTAGGGCTGCAGACAGCTTATTCCATTATAAACCATTTATAGAGTGCTATTTATGG
>NW_022728108.1:0-696 GCF_011630105.1 Anneissia japonica | reverse complement strand
TTCAAAACAATTTAATTTTAGTAAGGATCGAAGAAATGTATTTTAATGATGTAACAGGCAATTTTCAAATTTTCAAATTCGAGTTTTCCGGTCTAGAAACACTTATTCGGGTCATACAGCTATGGAAAATTAATCTGTTAAGGTATTAAATTAATATTTGCTTCGTCCAATTACGAAACATTACTTTAATGACGTCATACATATTTAAAGATGCTTGCATTGAAATCTACAGGTCAGAAAACCCCTTATATGTTTCAATAACCAATGTGATATCAATCTGCCTGGTAATACAATGAATATTTCCGCATCCAATCAAAAAACTGTATTTTAATGACGTCATATATATTTTTAAATAGTTTCATTGAATTCGGCAGGTCTGAAAACCCCTTAAACACTCTTAACATGAACCTAATAAGTATTTTTTTATCAGCAATGACTTTTGGCACACTTTGAACCAATTCTTGCCCACTGTGCGCCGTGTGGCGCTGTTTAGCGTTGAGTTGCGAATAAATCGGTTGTCAAGCAGACGGCCATTGAGTTATTACAATCTGGTTTTAGTGTCTTTCATTATACTTGTTATTGTAACAAACAACATGGTGTCAGAAGTGGTAAATTACATCAAATGGATTAAATGAAATTACAAAGAAGAACCTACCACGACGTAGAATCTCACAAATCAACACAGTTGACAAGAAA
>NW_022728107.1:0-1067 GCF_011630105.1 Anneissia japonica | reverse complement strand
TTCATATTACACAGGTTTGTTAATTCTTTTTGTAGACTCCAGCGATGGTAAAATATTGGCGTAAATTAAATGAAGGAGGAATTCTGGAAGAACCGTTAGCACGCGATTTGTGGAGAAATGAACTTAAAAGCAGTGAAGATGATGACGACGTCGTTTTTAAAGACTTCATTGAACTTATGAAGGCGTTTGGACTTCTCTTTGAAAAGGTGTGGCCTATTGGTACTGGTACCTTCTTTTTATACTTTCGATCCCCACAAAATAAACGATTACTGTATGTAATGTAATATCGTAGGCCGTATATTTGAGACTCTCAATTTTTAGCCCATTTGAGAATCCTGTTATTTTAATTTTGTGTTTGATATAATTTTGGGAAAGTGGATAAAGAGAATGAGGTTGTAGAAATCGCGAGCAAACTAATTCACCCCTCCTTACATTCAAACTAAAATTGTCACGATTGTTTTCTTTTCATTGTTTACAGATCGACAAGAAAGCAGCATCAGAAGATGGCCCTCGAGTATTTGTCGTTCCATCTCGAATGAAGACCAGAGATGATGATAGATTGGAAGTTAAGGAAGATGAGAAGCAGACAGTATCCATCTATGTGACACCTAAAGACTTTCTCCCTGATGCCGTCTACCATGTCTTGGTCGTGAGATTTGTGAAACTGAGTCAGGATAAACTTCAATGTGAAGACACAAAGTTGTCTCGGAATCAGGCTGAAATAGGATTCGATCATAAGCATTACCTGAAATTAGGTCGGATATCCATTGATAACAAACAGTCTTTGAAGGTAAATTTTATTTTGTCTTTATCCTGACTCTTTATTTCTCCGTTAAATCACAGTTTGTTACAATAAAACAGCCTTAATTATGATGTTATTGATATTGAATGCATTGAGTATTAAATGTCTTGCAAATAGTATATTATTACCTGTGTTTTTTAACTTGACACTGTATTTACTGTTTCAAAAATTGTTAAGCTTGAAATATCACGAAATAGAGTGAAAGAGGCGCACGGTGCATACAAGCCAGCATGTAAACCGGATCCTGATATATGTACAGAGGTAA
>NW_022728106.1:0-505 GCF_011630105.1 Anneissia japonica | reverse complement strand
CAGAAAGTATTAATAACTCAAATTTCTTTTCTTACCTTTTAACCAGCCATTGTTTACAAAATATGTGAGGTCTCGCCACAAAATGAGTCGCATCGTAGGTGATGTCAAATTGAGATAATCGACAGAATAGGCCTGAAGTCATTATTTTCACAATTTTTTTTTTTTAAGTTATCAAATTATTTAATACTTAAACTTTATAATAACGTTCATTTTGAGTAAATTTAATTACCGTAAAGTGTTCTTTTATGGACTTTTCAAGAGGTCGTTGTTACGAAACCGACAGAAATCATCAAAAAAGTCGAAATCCAGCACCGTAAAATGTCCATCTTTGACGCTTTATTCCTTCGCGATCGACTTGTTGTTTACAATTGAATGACATACCGTTGGAAAGGTCACATAATGACCTTTCCAAAAAAAGCATCCAATTCCTTGTAAAAACTGAATCCACCAATAAGAAACGACAAAAGAAATGTATACAAATGGTTGTTAAGGGCTTTTATCAAGC
>NW_022728105.1:0-624 GCF_011630105.1 Anneissia japonica | reverse complement strand
CATACAAATATATAGGGTACTGTCATAACAGGTACTGTCATAATACATTAATAATTGATAAATCTCAACTTCATTTTGTAAATTATTGGTATGAAAACTTATAAATAAATCACAGTACAATGAACTGCCTTCGCACGATGAACCCAAACCCAATCCCTGTAAGCACTAGATGATGCGACGCTGCCTGCTGATTACCGGTGGCAGTCTAAACGGATCGTCATTAAAAATGATCCATTGCACGTGTGTCGTCGCTTTGCGTTCTTCACAGAATCGCGTTGGCCGATGACCGTCTAGGGCATCGAGTGCCCGACAACTGTTCAATACGAACAGGGTCATCAGGAATACGCAGTGGCGTATCTAGGAGGTGCGTGGGGGGTGAGCACATCCCTCAAAAATTTACTCAGGCCCTAACCCCACCACAAAATCACAATCAAGTAGTTAAATATCCCCTAAAATCAGCTTATTTTGTGAATTAGCACCCCTCAACTGATTATCGAGTCCCCCACTTCACCTTCATACCCCCCACCCCCACATCAGTACCCCCATTTCAAGACTTTTAGATACGCCACTGGGAATATACACATGCCTAACAAGCACATGTGCTGCTCTACAAACACGCATGTT
>NW_022728104.1:0-1082 GCF_011630105.1 Anneissia japonica | reverse complement strand
TGTCAATCTAAAATATATATTCAGAACAATTACAAGGAGAGTTACTCCTGTAACTCCTGCTGGGTGCTCCCATCGTCAATGGGTCTGGCCTTGTGGCACCCAGTTTTCACATATTGTCATATACTGTGTAATTTTTACTATTTGATGTTATGAAATATATATTCGTTATTAAGTTTGATGCTTATGTATTTGTACTCCAGTGCAACGCCAACTATAGCCTCTATGGCTTTTTGATAACCCCTTTTTAGTTGCAAACTGGTCGAAATAACAATTGCAAAATTTCTAGTAGGGTCAGTATTTTAGTTAAGTTTATCATAGTCGAATGCTGACCTGTTTTGTATTTCTCTTTTCGTCAATGATTAAATGACAATATCATTTTTTTGCTTATAAGTATGTCTATTTTGAGGCAAATTTATTTATAATGTACTGTACTGTTTCTTATTTAATTAATTCGTTTTCTCATTTATTTTACTTGTTTTCATTTGACAAGTCTGGTTTCAATCTCTGTTATTTCATATTTAGCTATGATGTGTGTTATGCTAATTGCTAATGCTAATTCACTGCCGGTTTTTGTGGACTTAAATATTCAACGCGTTGTTGGCGGCCGCCCGGTGTAAAAAAAGTCGGTGTCTGTCGAAATATAACTCAAAAAACACTTAATGAAAAATGGTCTTGAGGAACTATCTGTCACTCGCTAAAATTTTCTTTGAAAAAGAGGTAATAAAGCTACAAGAGATGAATGCGCCACGACACGCCTACATGTGTTACACCGACAGGTCGAGATCCCTGGCTAAATGGGAAAAAAAAAAGGATTAGCCTTTATCTGGTAATTAATCTCTTAGGTTTTCACACCTACTCACATAAGCAATCCTTGACTGATGCACATTTATTTTATAATGTTATTCCATAAATTATATAGTGGGCTACGAATAATGTTTATTTCATGATTTTGAACATTTTCACGCTTTTCCCGTTAAAATTGGCCAAGTACTTACGAAGGTATGATATTAATCATTGTTTTTGGTAAGGTTTTGGTCAGCTATTCAATATACTGTAATACCCTACACCCCTCTGCTGATAAC
>NW_022728103.1:0-674 GCF_011630105.1 Anneissia japonica | reverse complement strand
TTACAAAGTGTGTGCTTATGTCTTTTTATTTCCCTACATGTTTTATTAATAGTATACAAAACAAACAAAAAAACAATAACAAAGGTGGATCATACAACCCAAGCCCGACCATGGTAGGGCTGGGTTCGTCTGGCTCCTTCATCACTAAAATTTAAAAAAAAAACTATCCTGGCCACTCCAATTTTAAGTCCTAGATACGCCAATTCAACAATATCCATCCAAGCTTTGGAAGTATATAAGATTAAATATTATTGCAAAAGTGCATCATTTAGTAAAAAGCAAAGGTAAATGAGACTATAAGAAGAAGAGCGTTATTTTAGCTACGAATGAATTAAATACCTGCGAAAGATGATAAATGTTGAAGAAATAACCAGGATGACGACACAAAGAATAATTACTATCGATATCAGGTAACCAAAATATGGTGGTACATTGCCTTTAAATAGTAAACAAATTAGATATCAATAAAACCCAATGTATATAGTGATGGAAAATTAGGAAACAATAATGTATTACAAAGAACAGTTAAAGCGCAATATTATGCAATTATAGTCAAAAGTGCTCAGGACACAAAATAGAAGCCTTATTGAACCAAATAATGGCTCCTAAGCCTTTATTTTCTATTGTTCGAAATAACTTGCGACAATAATATTGCTATTATATATAATTTTCGT
>NW_022728102.1:0-642 GCF_011630105.1 Anneissia japonica | reverse complement strand
CACTGCGAGTCAGAGGCTTACAGGGTAGGAGAGCTGCAGACTTCATTCTTTCACACCTCGAAGGGTCTGCCCGACGTGAAATTAGACACCGACCGGAGGTAGCAGGTAATCCTGATGAAATCTTAGAAACACTCCAGGAAACATTTGGTAAGCGAATGACGTTGAGCACATTGATGCGCCAAATCTACAACAGTGTGCAGAGAAAAGGACAGACTGTGTCTGACTTTGCCTTCGATCTTATGGGATTATCGGAGAAGTTAGAACGTATACCTGGTGCTCCAGATCCACAACGGACGATACGCGAACAGTTCTGTGAAGGACTTAAAGATAGCATGCTGCGCCGGGAGCTACGCAAAATACTGAAGGAGGACCCTCATGCTAGCTTCTTTAAGCTTCGTGATTGGGCAGTTGATATGGAAGCGGAAGAGGAATTACATCAGAAGCCACGTAATGTAAATATCTGTGCTGCTGCAACGGATGATCGCATCTTACAAACGTTGGAAAATCTGTCCCTAGCCATCAAAGTCCAGACAGATATCACTGAAGACATCAGGTGTAAACAAGAAGATTTTGCTATACGGTTGGCGAAGCTGGAACAGAAGTCGTATCAGAGAAGAGCGCCTATTGCTAAACGTGACAGGT
>NW_022728101.1:0-928 GCF_011630105.1 Anneissia japonica | reverse complement strand
TGGAATTACGTAAATAAGTTCATATACAGGGGTCCCAATTTGAAGAACTCCATTCGTAGGAGATTTTGACTGAACCTTTGGCCGCCTGCAAATACAATGCGCGTCGCGTTGCAGCCAATACGCAACTACTCATAATATCAAATACTTGACATTCAATGATCAGAAAACAGTTAAATTGCTAGATATGCTTTCATTTTTATTTACACAATGTAAATTAATACCATGAAGTTAAATAAATTCTGGAATCTACTACTCTGACTACAGCCCCACCATGACAAACGGAAGTAATTGACAATTTTTAGTCACTATCAAATAACTAATAATTTGGAACATATTGATGTATTTGAGTATGTTAAAATCCCACTAATTAACAAGTAATTATAGCAACACAAAAAGGAAGTAAGAGACTAAAAATACAGTAAAAACCAATTTATCCAGTTCTTCCCGACTTGGCTTGTTTGTTCTGTGCATTGTTTTGCCTTTTTATTATTATTATTATTATTATTATTATTATTATTATTATTATTATTATTATTATTATTATTATTATTATTATTATTATTATTATTATTATTATTCTTATTATTTTATTTTATTTTTCCTAGATTATGGGAACAACTTCCTAATGAAATTAAACAATGCACATCCATTTCGGACTTTAAAGCCCAGCTCACAAAACACTTGATCTCAAAATATTAATACTAGTAATAACTATTAATTATCTCTGTTTTCCATTTTGTTTTAGTTAAATCAATTTATTTTGAATTTACTTTTTTGTATATATTTATATAGTATTGTCATTGTATTTGTTTTAGATGATGGAGTAAGAGCAGTTTACTGTTTGGGCTTATGCCTATTACTTAATACTCCTGGCAAGAATATTGTATGTATACTTTTTACTCTGCCGAATAAATATTATTATTATTAT
>NW_022728100.1:0-1035 GCF_011630105.1 Anneissia japonica | reverse complement strand
GGCTATCTATTTTTTTCTTTTTCTTTCTTTCTTTTTTTTTCTTTTTCATTCAAACTAACATTTAGTATGTTATATGCAGCAGTAAATTCGCGTTTTACGTGAGATCTGCACATGATTTCAAAAACCTAATATTTTTATGTTAATTTTTTATCTTAAGCCTCATCTTATGGGTGCTATATAGGCCCTACTTACAATTTGCTCACACCAGCTTCAACAACTACTGTGTCGTTCTAGCGACGTTTTAATCGAAAGTGCAAACTGTTTATTTTATTTTATTGAACTTTGTTTAGCGAGTGTAGCCCATATTTTTGAAAACGACGATTGTACATTATAATAAGATAGTCATATTAATTTAGAATAATAATGGTATTGAGTATTATAATTTTTAATTAGATAAATTCTTGTCTTTGTTTGCACTTGATAACAGTTTTCTTAACTTTTGCTTTTCCTTTCAGCACCCCTGTTCAACCTTTTATGTTCTTGTGGAAAGAATGATAATATATAAAAATAAAAATAAATAAAAATAAAAACTATCTGAATGATTTACCTATAGGGATTATTGTAATTAAATGTATTCTTGAATATAATGAATTTTATCATTCATATACAATACATAATTCTCTGAAATGTATTTACAGTTCCGTATGGACAATGGGCAACACACTTGTTACCATTTTGGAATCGCCGACATGAAGACAATGTGCTGTTCTTGAAGTTTGAAGATATGAAAAAGGTAATAGACGGATATGTTATATACATATAGGCGAGTTGAATGGCCGAGTGATTAAGCCACCGTATAGCCATAATATTGGCGCTAGTTCAAATGACACGCTCGAATATGGTTCGGTTTGGAACAACGCTTCTCTGATAAGGACTGTATAAACCGTAGGGCCAGTGTACACAATTTGGATCGTGTGCACTTTTGTGTATGTGTAATACAACGTACCTGACGGTTATTTGAATCTGTACGGTACTTCAATAGCATTTGTGGTTGGGTATGACGATCGATTTGACAGCGAGAGGACGCAGGTTCGA
>NW_022728099.1:0-1844 GCF_011630105.1 Anneissia japonica | reverse complement strand
TTAACTATGAGTGAAATTACCACTCAAACGTCTACGGCCATACTACGTTGAAAACACCGGTTCTCTTCCGATCACCGAATTTAAGCAACGTCGGGCCCGGTTAGTACTTGAATGGGTGACCGCCTGGGAATACCGGGTGCTGTAGACTTTTTACATTTTTCCCCCAAATTCTAAAGTAGGGGTGCGTGAGAGTCCACACGACATCGGGCCCACATAGTTGGGGATGAGGTGGAAACATTTTGAGAATATGGACCTCTAAGTGCCCGGAAATTGCACTCACATACCTGAAAAATCATACAGGTACTATATGTTCATATCAACAATACGCAATTAATTCGTTGGTGTTAGGCCGGTTCAAGGGTCGTTTGAACAAAACGACAGTCTTCTTCTGTCTAAAGCATCCTAGTTAGTGCCATAGTTAAATTGTTGGTTTATTGTTCAACACCGGTGTTTGTAAAAAATGTACTCGCGCAGCAGAGTGGTCAGGGGAGTCAAAGAAAATCCCCGCTAGACAAGCGCGCGTTGATATGAAACGTCATCAATCATAGCTTCAGGATTGGATAATTATGCTATATGCCGAGATTAACTATGAGTGGAAATACCACTCACATGTCTATAGCCATACTACGTTGAAAACACCGGTTCTCGTCCAATCACCGAATTTAAGCAACGTCGGGCCCGGTTAGTACTTGGATGGGTGACCGCCTGGGAATACCGGGTGCTGTAGACTTTTTACATTTATTCCTCCAAATTTTAAAGTAGGGGTGCGTGAGAGTCCACACGACCTCGGGCCCACATAGTTGGGGCTGAGGTGCAAACATTTTGAGAATATGGACCTCTAAGTGCCCGGAAATTGCACTCTCATACCTTAAAAATCATACAGGTACTATATGTTCATATCAACAATATGAATTTAATTCGCTGATGTTAGGCCGGTTCGAGGGTCTTTTGAACAAAACGGCGGTCTTCTTCTGTCTAAAGCATCCTAGTTAGTGCCGTAGTTAAATGGTTGGTTTATTGTTCAACACCGGTGTTTGTAAAAAATGTACTCGCGCAGCAGAATGGTCAGGGGAGTCAGAGGAAATCCCCGCTAGACAAGCGTGCGTTGATATGAAAAGTCATCAATCATAGAGCTTCATGATTGGATAATTATGCTATATGCCGAGATTAACTATGAGTGGAAATATCATCCACATGTCTACGGCCATACTACGTTGAAAACACAGGTTCTCGTCCGATCACCGTAGTTAAGCAACGTCGGGCCCGGTTAGTACTTGGATGGGTGACCGCCTGGGAATATCGGGTGCTGCAGACTTTTTACATTTTCTCCCCCAAATCTATTGATGTTTACTTATTGTTCGTTAAAGATGTTTTTCATTTTCTTTCTTTTTTCTCTTAACAGTTTCATTATGTACGGTATTTTGGCACGTTATAATCGTCAACTTTTCACTAAAAGAAAAAGGACCTGGGCCTTGCACTGAGCAGTAGGGCCACAAGAAGTTTATGGTGTAGGCTTATAATACAATGTTCGGGTGGTGTCTTAACAAATGTAATGAAAACATATGCGATATTCTAGCCTACAGATTGGGGCGGATTCACGATTTGGCGGTAAGAGTGCGTGAGAGTCCACACGACCTAAGACCCACCATAGATGAGACTGAGTTGCAAACATTTTGAGAATATGGACCTCTTGAAGTGCCAGGAAATCGCACTCTTATGCCTTAAAAAATCATACAGGTACTATGATTCGAGGGTCGTTCTTCTGTCTAAAGCATCCTTGTTAATGCCGTACGGTAGTAAAATGGTTGGTTTATTGTTCAACACCGGTGTTTGTAAAAAAATGT
>NW_022728098.1:0-1077 GCF_011630105.1 Anneissia japonica | reverse complement strand
TTAGTTTTGGGGGTGAAATATTTATCCAGTTTCCTAATAGCCTTATCGTATGCGTTTAATTGCTGATGGCCCTCAACTTCCCCTTCGTCAGGCAAAGATAAATATATCTGTTGGAGTCTTACTCCACCGGCATGCAACAGTACAGCTTCTTTTTGTGCGTTATTGACAATGCCCTTGGCAGCTATCAAATAGCCTATCGCCGTTTTAAACTCACGCCACTGCGTAGGCAGAGTGGTGGGCTCCGCATCTAAATCTAACCTTGGCAAATCTTCACTAAACGTCGTAGAAACAGCCATATTTCTTCTGTTCAATACACAGGCGTTTATCTATATATATCCAGGTTTATCTTCGTCGCCAATGTTATGTCTCTCATTCACTCACTGAGACAAATGAACAACAAAGCCACATCTAAGTACTCCAAACCGGTTGTCTTTATTATCCACCATATTCAACAACCAAAACAACCAACTCGAGCTTTCCCTGCTCTTACAATAATAGAGGGCGATATACAACTTTGAGTACACTACAGTGCATAGGCTGCATCACATCCCAAAAAGGGAGCACAAGTTCTTTATCACTTAATCCCTTTTCGATTGAACTTTAATTGTTTTAACACGTACCAGAAATAGTCTGTTTAAATTTTAATGGTCCCAGCCTCTTTTACAGTTTAATTCAAAAAACAAAACTAAAAATCTCAATAGAAAAAATTATTTTAACGGAGGGCTTGCCTAGAATCCAGACCCTATTACGTATGTCCACAGCATGCATACGTGATAGTGGTACCACTGCTTATTCGTTTACCAATGGTAATTTTTTGTTTATTCTGGGTTTATACACCCAAAATGCACATCTGCGATTTATCGGGAGTTTTCAATGTAGGCCCTGCTTTAGGAAGCTTATTGTTGTAGCTTCTTCGGTCATTTCATTACTTGATTTTGAGTCAAAAATATTATGCAGTGCACAGATGCCAATGTCTGTTTCTTTATTAAAGCTTGAGGGTGACACAAGGGTCTAGGGAAATTGATAAAACTCATCATTTGCCTAATACCTTAGGTCTTCCGTCAGAGGTTAATAGTT
>NW_022728097.1:0-816 GCF_011630105.1 Anneissia japonica | reverse complement strand
TCATCCTGTACATGCATCAGTGTGGGTGATTCAAGGGAGTTTCCCAGAAATCGGGAATGACTCCCGCACTTCTGGAATATCCTGGAAAATAACATCTCCCGCAAATTCATGATATTTGCATGTTTTTGCTACCGCAAATTATCAATTGTCCCCCGAAAGTCCATGCCAAAAGGTAAACTGTACAGTACTGGCCAGTATTATTGCAAAAATCACAACGCATTTACCCGTTGTCGTTGCGTTGTGTTCGCGCTGAATTGCATTCGCGTTGCGTTGAAATGAGGATTAAAAGTTCGTTGTTCATATAACAAAGCCGTGTTCGCGTCACTTTATTGTTGATAGTTAATTCAACACCCTAGCCAGTCTAGCGACGGTGTTACAATGATTATCAATAAGCAACGTCGATTTATTTTAGAGACCGAAGTATTGGTAAATATTATAGTAGTAATCTTCCAACATTTATTATTGTGTTGTGTTCTTCTGGTGCACTCGGCAGGCCTAGGCTATAGATAGGTTAAGACTTGGCTTAGTTTAACGATGCCGAATGTAGACTAGGCCTAGGCCTATTATTATTACTCTATGCAGCTTACAGTAGCTGAGGTACTGTATGCCCATTCTGCAACTGCAGGTTATGATTTGCAGTACAGTATTATTAATTTCAATTTCATATTAACTATTCACAATAATTACTATTATACCTTTTCACTTCAATAGATCGGCCTGCAGTAAAAATACAGTGGCAGTGCACTGTATCACCAAGGTAATTCAACAAAAGGACGCACATCTCGGGACATCAAAGGTTATAACTCTGGCATCGAC
>NW_022728096.1:0-631 GCF_011630105.1 Anneissia japonica | reverse complement strand
GATCGGGCTTCGTGTTATAATACAGCATGGATGATCTTGTGCTCTGTAAAGATTAAACATGTAACACAAAACTTATGACATATTTAAACAAAGTAGAGCAGTCACTCCGTATAGTGTATACCTCCGCCATGTGCCCGCGGATACAAAAAAAAAAAAAAAAAAAAAAAAAAAAAAAATGGAATCGCCAGTCGTATTCAAGTACATTATTTTCTTAGGTGCGGCTTGAATACAAGGGGCGATTCCATTATTTTAGTTTGAGCTCGAAGGTAAAATATCAAATTTCTGTGACTTCGACCTCGTCCTTTGCCCCCCACCCCCTTTTTTTGGTAAATGTAATGGTGTCATTCTTCATTTATTTTGTATTATAACACACCTAAATAGATCCTTGTCATTTGATTAGTGTATTTCGTATCACGTATCATGTATCATGTTATTTACCAAATCCAAAAATATTTTAAAAATTTTGATGAGTTAATTTTAAGTGTGATGCTTTTAATCTCCCGTTCTTCTATTTAACTTTTAATGGATATTACTGTATATATATAGTACGGTACTGATTTTTTTTTTGTGTGTAAATTTCTGTTTTTTTGATATTCTGTACAGCGCCTGTGAATATTTTAAATAAAAGTTG
>NW_022728095.1:0-866 GCF_011630105.1 Anneissia japonica | reverse complement strand
TGATATATGTACATATGAATATGATTTTGACATGAAGTAATTGAGAACAGTTATTAATATTAATTTTATTATTATTATTATTAGCATCATTGTCATTATTACCCTCAACATCAACATGTCATAATCATTAATATCATCATCATTAACATCAAAATCATAATTAATTAGCATCATCATCCTCATCAGTTATTAATAATAATGATGTATTTGCTAATATATTATATGTAGGCTATATACAGTCGACTCCGCCTAAGTCGAATCTAATGGGACTGGCGTAAATAGATTGAGTTATACAGATTATGACTTGCAAATTTTCGAGAAAAAAAAAAAATTTACATAGAACAATACTACTGTATGTGTACTCAATGCCCACAAAGTCGAATTTCACGCAAAACTGAACATTTTTTTAAGTCCCAAAATCATTCCTATTCGTCTTTTAATAAAATACTTTCCTGAAAACATGAACTCCTTATTCCGAATCTCGGACGATTTGTCCAATTCAGGACGGTAACACTCACTGGAAAAACCAGACGATAGTTAAATAGACATCGTTTAACGACAAGCATACCACACGCTGTGAAAACGAGAGGCTTAGCTGTACTCGCATTGCCATGGAGATTATCCATTGATTAACATGACACGCCAGTAGACGTTTTGTTGGTTAATTACCACATTTCAATGTTTTAATTAGTGTATATTCTTGCTTTTACAGGCCCGTTGAAATATTGAAAATGTTATTCGTGTTAATGAATAGATAAAGATTACTAGGCCTAATATGTCCATTTTATTGATCTAATCCATGTGTATTTACTTTCATAGTTTATATTTAAATATTTAAAATTGTTTATAAATTTATTTAAAATACT
>NW_022728094.1:0-825 GCF_011630105.1 Anneissia japonica | reverse complement strand
GTGATTCTTCTCCGTTACGTCCAACCACTCCTTCAGACTCTCGACCTCGATCTCGCTCTCTTCCATCTTCTTCGCCGACCGTCGTTCCCTGTCTTTGGCAGTCTCCAATTCGCGAGTCGCCAGTCGCAGATCCTCTTTGATCTTTTCGAGAATTGCCGAACGTCGGGCGTCGCCATCGCTGCGTTCCTTGGAAGCCGTTGCCACCTTTTCCTTTTCGGCACGAAGTTCGTCTCTGAGGGAGGCGATCTCCTTGTTCGCGTCGGCCGTCGAGCAATCTTTGTCAGCCAACCGTTCCTTCAGACTCTTCACCTGCTTCTCGGTCTCTTCCAGCTTCGTCGCCGACCGTCGTTGGAGGTCTTTTGCAGCCGCCGCTTCCCGGTTCGCCAGTCGCAATTCGTCTTTTATTTTCTCGAGCGTCACTGAACTTTGGGCGTCGTCGTTGCTGCGTTCCTTCACGGCTGTTGCCACCTTGTCCTTTTCGGCACGAAGTTCGTCTCTGAGAGTGGCGATTTCCTTCTTCAGGTTAGACGTCGCTCGATCTTTGTTCGAAATTAGTCTGTCTCTGTCGCCGAGCGTCCGTTTTGACGCGCGAAGTTCGTCGTCGATACTTTCGATCTTCCTGGCGTTCGCTTCCACCTCCTCCTTCAGGTTCCTGTTCTCTCGAAAAACCTCCGAATGACGCGTTTGGTCCTTTTTCAGGTCCTCGATCGCACTCTTCAATCGCATAACCGTCTTCCGTTCCTCCCCCAGATCGGAATGTGCTCGCCGCAACTCCTCCTTCTCTCCGAGGTTCACTTCCATTTCGTACAACGACTCTTCGGGTTG
>NW_022728093.1:0-639 GCF_011630105.1 Anneissia japonica | reverse complement strand
GATGATGATAATAATACAGTAATAATCATAATAATAATAATAATAAAAATAATAATAATAATTATAGTAATAATGATAATAATAACAATAGTAATAGTAATAAAAATAGTAATAGTATTAGTAATACTAATAGCAATAATAATAATGATAATAAGGATAATAATAATAATAATAATAATAATAATAATAATAATAATAATAATAATAATCTGACAAATTACAGAATTGAAATTGTGCAAACGAGTCTCACACCATATGAATTAAATTTTTTCTTCCCATTTTTTTTTCGGGTAGGGGGCCTGTAGTCACTTCGACTCCACCACTGATTCAGTCATCATTTTTTTAATCAAAATAACAATAAAAATGAGCTTTATTTTTTTATTTTTTTTTATATAATTACGGGTATCAGTATAGGCTCACTGTGTGTTTTACTTTGATAGACTGATGGGATTTATTACATTTTCCTTCGTACTGCCTTAAACATGGTACAGTATTTATTTTCTTTGTGTGTCATTGCATACAGATTAAAATCCAGTACAGTACTGTGGCGGATTTTAAAATTCTTCTTCTCACTCAAAAATCTATCCATGGTCGTGCCCCAATTTATCTCTGTTCGCTTATAGACAAACAGGTTTCTTC
>NW_022728092.1:1045-1239 GCF_011630105.1 Anneissia japonica | reverse complement strand
GGTGTCGATGTTATATGCAATTTAGTTGTTGATGGTATTCCGTTTTCCGTGTAAACCAAAAAAAATGTAATAATCTATAACGAGGTCGTGCTTACGTCCTGCAGAGTCACGTTACAACGCATATACGATGAACATACTTTGTTTTGACTCTTTTGGTATTCAAAAACTGTTTTTGAGCCGATGGAGTTTGGCAA
>NW_022728092.1:0-984 GCF_011630105.1 Anneissia japonica | reverse complement strand
TGTGCAATAATCGAATGGTTGTAATTAAAATCCCAATATATACAGATATACAAACATGCACAATTTCAAAAACTTATTACTAAGTTTCAAACATGCAAACATACGTTGTTTTGCCACGAAACGTTTATAATAAAAACGACGCTATATGTTGTACATCAGTGGCTACAGGAAAAGTTAATTAAACAAATCTGTGTGATGCGCACTTTATCGTGGTAGCTGAAAGAGTGGTAGCTCTGAAAATATTTGCGCTCTTATAAAAGGACAATGCAGGCTGTTGGGTGACACGATCAAAGCAAATTAAAAAAAAACGACAAAGTGTACGACAATTTCGATGTAAGAATTTTTTTTTTAAATTTTCGATTGCAAAGAAGAGATATTTCTTTAACGAATACAAATATTTTATTTAAAGATTATAACGACAAACGATGTATCTCCCCTACAACGGTACACCCCATACAATGTTTTTCAAAGTTTCTTTACAGTTCATGAAATAATACGCAAATTTCGGTTGCGCCTGACAGGCTTCTTTCAACTGGAGACAGATTCTGTAACAGCGTCTGACGTCTTCCAAACACAATGCTCCGAACAGCAAATTTCCGAGCTCGGCCAGGTCCTCGACGATGCGTTCCGGGTCTGTGTCGTAAGGTTGCAAGCATTTCAGCGGAGCTACCACGAAGTAATCGGCTAGCGCGCAGTCGATCAAGTCCATCAGCTGTTCGTTGAACCAGAACATGCGATCCTCAGTCATCGATCGGATCGTCGGAGACCAACTGGTCCAGGTTTCCGGTCTGTGGCGCATTCCAACGGCGATGTTCAACAGAGCGTTCAACTCGTCTCCCGCTTTTCCAAAAACGAATTCGTATTCGGGAAACTCCACTCTCCCTTCCAGCAAAAACCGAACGCATCTCGCCATGTCGAGGGTGGTGTGCGCCTGCCTCAGACCGTCCTCTATGACGTTCGCCAAACCCTTGGGGCTGTCGTGTT
>NW_022728091.1:0-699 GCF_011630105.1 Anneissia japonica | reverse complement strand
TTGAAGCTTTACTCACTGAAGCTGCTCTGGTACTCAGAACAAGAGTGCACCTTATGGGCAACTCCCAAAAATGTTTTCTCTCCAGGTTTTACTCACTAAAAATTAGCTAAGCAAGCAAAAATCATACTCTAGTAGCTTATATCACCTCATTACTCAACTAGTGCTCCTTCACAATGGACCTTTCCGCTAAGCTCCGCCCCTTGGATATTGTTGCTAAGGTCCCACAAGACGCCATTGTTAAAACATACGCAAACACATGCGTTTTTGGACAACATGGGTGTTTGTAAGACGTGCGCGTATACCTAGCGCTGTTCTGATTAGTCAGTTGTTAAGTTTGATTGACACTCCGGAAAGGTCTATTTTGTTGTGGCCCCCCTCCTCCAGCATCTTCCTCATTCCTATCAATCCCCCAGCCTTTCCCATATTCCTTAGATGTCTTTGAGGCAACTTGATATTTTAAAGTTTCCTTTGAAACAGGTCATAATGTCATGTCTGTACACTAACTTCCCTGAACACTCCCATCAGTCATTATCCTATGGGTGTGCCTGGACCTATATTTCTTGCCAACTGTCAATTTGATTGGAAATGAACCAGTATGAAAAGAATGATCAGTCGTAGATCCTGTTCCTGTCTTCGTGGATACAAAACTATACCCTGTAGACATGCAGCTTATTGAATATCTAAGGCACAATTAGAGGT
>NW_022728090.1:0-521 GCF_011630105.1 Anneissia japonica | reverse complement strand
GTCTGTCTTCTCGACGTCCGCGTACTCGAGGTCGGTCGGCAGGACGCGGACGCGAGTGTGTACTCAAAGTCCTTCCGTGTACTCTAGGTCGGTCGGCAGGACGCGGACGCGAGTGTGTACTCGTTGTCCGTTCCGTGTACTCCACGTCCGTCTGCTTGACGTCCGCGTACAGGAAGTCGGTAAGCGGGTCGCGGACGCGAGTGTGTACTCGACACCAGTCCGTGTACTCCACGTCCGTCCGTGTACTCCACGTCCGTCCGTCTACTCGACGTCCGCGAACGCCGAGTACGCGTACACGAGTTCGGTCGGCGGGTCGCGGACGCGAGTGTGTACTCGACATCCGTCCGTGTACTCGACGTCCGTCTACTCGACGTCCGCGTACTCGAGATAGGTGGGCAGGACGCGGACGCGAGTGTATACTCGAGGTCGGTCGGGACACAAATTTTTTCCAGTTTGAGAAAATTTTTCCAAAGTTGAAATTAGAGACTCGTCTTGTCTGCCTTAACGGCGTACGCGACGGC
>NW_022728089.1:0-1838 GCF_011630105.1 Anneissia japonica | reverse complement strand
CGGATTCCTTCCAGTGGATGCTTAGCTTAGTTTATTTTGTCATTCTGATCGGATTTTCTCTACTGTTCCGTTTTAATTTTAATTTTAAATCATTTTGCATTATATGGCCGTTTGCTGTTTGGGTTTTTCCCACTTGCCTTTCAAACATTTTTATATAGCCTAGTCCACTGCTTTTCCGACAATTTGCATCTAACACATTCTTATCTGAGGTTTCAAGAAAACCTGCAATGATCATGCCATTCTGCTAATCTCAATCGGCCGATGGCCAACAAGCTAACCACCACCACTAATTTCATCTGCTATTTTGCTGTTATGTAATACTGTACTCACAACATTTTTCATGACAAGCCATGCTCTCTGGACGATTATCTTTTTCGCCGCTGCACCACCATTCGTAATTTGCGGTTTCCTGATGTCTTTATATAATCGTTTTTCATTCAAAATGTGCTTCTTGTTCTGATAAGAACCCCTCAATTTTCATCTATTTTCATAAGTGCCCCTGAATTTCCACTTTTTTTTGATAAGCGCCCCGTTCGAATAAGCACCCCGTTTGAATAAGCGCCCCTCAAAAAGTGCAAAAAATATTTTAAGCGCCCGGGCGCTTATTCGCGCGAGTACGGTACAACAGGTTTCAACTGCCTCTGTATTTGTTACGTTCTGCAGGGCCGGATTAAAGGACTGTGGGGTCTGTGGCTGTAATTGCAAGTGGGCCTAAATACTCTGTGGCTAAAACAAACCAGATTTTCCGGTAATTTTTCCTGGGGTTCGGGGGCCCTTTTCCCCATTGTTGCCTGGGGGGACTGGCGCCCCAAAGGCCCTATACTAATCTGGCCCTGACGGTCTGCACAAAGCCCTGGTGGGATCACGTGCAGTGTATTTGTCAAAGATACTTTCATAATGTGGACAGAGATTTATTTTTTGTCAGTAGAATGACTCATTCTGTCCTCAGTTACCAACCGTGACCTCGGCATACTGATAGTTTACAATCGGTATTTTCTTTTTGTGACATCCTAATAATTTGAAGCATCAGTTGAATAGTTGCTAAATCCCTTCAGATTTTTTCTGTTGAACAAAACAAAAAATGCAGTTATAGTTGCATTGTTTGAATAATCTACAGCCAGAATATTAGCACGCGTTTTAGAAATATCCACAGTAGAACTTCTACTGCTATTAAGTATAAATCGTGTACTCTAGCCTACGCAATAGATCATTATTTGTTTTTGTTTTGACGTTTCCTTGTTCATCTGAGTCCATGCATACAGTGGTTCGCGTGTTTCAATACAATGTCGTACGTGTGTGAAGACATTTGGGAGTTTATTGTTGCATTTGTATAGTAAGTGTCCATAACGTTACCTTCAACCCTAACCCTTCACTGTATACTTCAAGGAACCGGCATTGATAAAAATATGACCCTTTAACGTCATAAACGGTGCTTGAATATGGGAGCACATTATTTCATAATCGCATCAAGCCTCAGCCTCGTTCACCGAAAAGTTAGTCTCTTGTTGTATAAAAGTATTTTGGTGAGGCTTGAACTTACAACACCCGCCGTCAAGGCGAGCGCCGAACCGCCAGATAGGCATGTATTGAAATATAGGCCATATACTTATACATAACGTTAAACAATTTTCTGCGAGTGTCGGTAAAATTGTCCGATCGCGATTCGAACCTGGAACCTTTAGCTGTCCATGCATGCGCCTAATCTACTGTTCCACTAATGCTTCGTTAGGAATTCGAATCCGATTAATATTAGAAAGAAGTGATCTTTCACATTAGTTCTTGATGCACTGCGAAAACAGATAAGAAAGAGATCAGAGAAGTATACACATATTATTTAC
>NW_022728088.1:0-1571 GCF_011630105.1 Anneissia japonica | reverse complement strand
CACTGGGTATACAGTAATAGTATTGAGAATAGTGTTGCTTTCATTTTAGGTGGGAGAAAGGCGCTCATTAAACAACCATTAAATTAAACATTTGGTATAATTTAGCATAATTTCCCATCAGCCCTTGGCATAATCACTGAGATTCAAAATTTCAAACTAGATTTGTTCAACGGCATAATTCATACTAATTTAGCTTGGTACAAGCCCGAAAAGGCATGGTTATGTGCTGCAATATCACAAATAATGCTGGTTTGTGCACCCCTGTAACACAAATGTTTCTTGAATAGTGTTTTATACAATAAACTATAGTGATGCTCTAATACGTGATAGGACTACATTACGGAAAAATGCATATTTAAAAAGGACTGTAAAGCAAAGAACTCTAGAATAGCCTTAAATTTGAGGTAGAGTATGTTGAACAGTAAGACATAAGCAGAACGATATGTGAAGGGGTATGCTAGTAAATGAGACCCTGGGGAAGTAATGTCCCTACCGTATGATGTTTGTTGGTGTTTTTTATTAAAGAAATTATGGTTTGTATATGAACTCAGTGTATTTTGTAAGTCCGCAGAAGTTGATTAATTTAAGGCATTGTTACTAATTGGCAATAAGGAATAGAGACAAGTTGGAACTGGGACCATTGAAAACCAATAGGAATTGGGGCCAGTTGAAGGACCACGTGAATTGTCCAAAAACACACAACACCCACAATTTTTTTTTTATAGAATACACAGATTTTCTATAGAAAATCGTTCAATTTATATACAATTTAATGTATTTTTTTATAAGATTTCAATAATATACCTATAGGATTCTTATAAGATTCTAATAATCAACCAATAGGATTCCTATAAGATTTTATTAATACATCTATAGGATTCCTATAAGATTTTAATAATAAAACTTTTGGATTCCTATAAGTGTCTAATAATATACCTATAGGATTACTATAAGATTTTAATAATAAACCTATAGCATTTCTATACAATTTTAATAATAAACCTATAGGATTCCTATATGATTTTAATAATAAACCTATAGGATTCCTAAAAGATATTAATGATATACCAATAGGATTCCTATAAGATTCTAATAATAAACCTATAGGGTTCCTATAAGATTCTAATGATATACCAATAGGATTCCTATAAAGATTCTAATGATATACATACCAATAGAATTCCTATAAGATTCTAATAATATACCTATAGGATTTCTATAAGATTCTAATGATATACTAATAGGGTTCCTATAAGATTCTAATAACATACCTATAGGATTCCTATACGATTCTAATAATAAACCTATAGTATTCCTATAAGATTTTAATAATAAACGTATAGGGTTCCTAAAAGATTCTAATAATAAACCTATAAGAATCCTATACGATTCTAATAATAAGCCTACAGGATTCCCATAGGATTATCATAATATACCTATAACACTCGTATAAGATTCAATTAATAAATCCATTGGATATATACGATTCTAATAGGATTTTAATAATAAAAACTATAGGATTTTTTTTTTTTAGGATTTCTGTAAGACTCTAGTAATATTTCTATAAAATT
>NW_022728087.1:0-545 GCF_011630105.1 Anneissia japonica | reverse complement strand
AATGAGAAACTAAATGAAACACTTGAAGCAGTTATGGTCGAACTTAGTCCTCTTTTAGTTGAATATATGTGGCAGAATGAGCACTTTAATTTACAGAGTCGAAATGAAGGTAGGCCTAGGCTAGCCTCCTCCTAGGCCAATGCAGTGTAGCAAATGCAATGATTGTCTACCTAGGTTAGGCCTAATACTAGACTAGGTTAGTTCACAAGACGACCGATCCAGCATTCTTCCTTTGCCAGGGCCCAGGTCTAGCCTAGCTGGCATGTTGTTCAAGTCATCCACAATAAACACACTTTTAAAGTATGTGCTTAAAAATTCGGCCTTATCACTATCATTGTATTGGTTGCCTGCACTCCAGATTCACTAACAAGAGTAGGAATAGTTGATCTTTTTTTGGTCTTGCTCTTAATAGACATTAACATAGACAGCAATCCCTCTAAGCTTATTGATATCATTCGTAAATAATTGGTAACCAGGTACTTCAAATTCAAAAGGGCTCAAACCAGTCGGTTCATTCTTGGGACTAACCCCAACAATTGCAAATA
>NW_022728086.1:4054-7795 GCF_011630105.1 Anneissia japonica | reverse complement strand
TGGCTTTTTTAAAGATGCAAAATAGTCCTTTGAGACAAAATGTATCTAGTGCAACCTGAAAATAAGGAAAGTTCTTAAATTAGTAAATAAATGTTCTGTATACCTAGTCTTTTAAATACAATGTATTTTGGCAGCCACAAATACATGATAACTGATTTTTATTTTATACATTTTTAACTTCTTATTTAAATCAAACAGAGTATTTTAAAACAAACCTTAATTTGCAAGTAGATTTATTATATTCATAGTTTGTAAACCAAACAAATAAAACTAACAATCAAGAAAATTAATCACATGAAAATCAAGCTGGCCAGATGTCGAGAATTTCGACCCAGGCCAGACTTTTAACGCTAAAAATGCAATTCATATAGCAAGGCATACATAGAATGTACAGTGCTAGCTAATGTTCAGTAGGCATTTATGCTATATTACTAGGAATAGGCTAGTAGTACTGTTTTAGGAAGGCTAATCGAGCCTAAAACAACTTTAATTGTTGGTGCAAATATATTTCAATTCTTACCAAATGAAGATAAAATTTTGAGTTTTGTTTTTATACTTTTAGACCTACGGTATGTTACATACCAAAAGATTGAATAAAAAAAAAATAACAGTAATAAATAAATAAAAACGAATTAAAAAGCGTAATTGCCCGTCATAATCATTAATTCCACAATCGAGTTAACGGCCGTTTCAACCAGACCATTTAGGAGTTAAGCCTAGGCCTAGGTCAAACGGTCGTAGCCTAAGTTAAAGAAGGTCTCCTAGCCCGAGTTTATTTTTCTGTTTATTTAAGTAGTGGGTGGGTTATGGATTGGAACACTGATTGTTATCCAGCAGCAGGCCTATGGACAACCTAGCTAAAATGAATTTATTAAAAGTGTATAAATAATAAGAAAATGCAATTTCGAATTACCTATATGAATAGAATCGACAACACTTGAATACAGTACGCCATTCAGACATTTTTCTTAGAGGGTTCTTGTTAACTTTGGGTCTCCATATTCTCCATCTCAATCTTTCGGTTGTCCTCGAACCTTATTTTATCTCTGGAACCATTGAATCGTCCAGGATACTTGTCTCATTTGTCTCCGTCCAGTTGAGTAGAACCCATGCACATTTTCGTTTTGCGAAATTAATTTAACGAATCAAATTTAACACAACGCTATGAAGCGCCATCTGTTAACTTATTATTTAGCAAAAATATTATAATATATTATATAATATATAATTTTTTATATATTATATAATTTTTTATATATTATATAATTTTTTATATATTATATAATTTTTTATATATTATATAATTTTTTATATAATATATAATTTATTATATATTATATAATTTTTTATATATTATATAAAAAATTATATATTATATAAAATATTATATATTATATAAAATATTATATATTATATAAAATATTATATATTATATAAAATAATATATAAATAAATAACGAAAAACCAATGCCTATTTTCGTTGGCCATTTATTGAACACTTAATAATAATAATAATAAGTGACTAACACTCGTTTGCCGAGTGTTAGTCACTTATTATTTAGCAAATGTCCTTGATGTGTCTGACTATTTTTCATGGTGTGACTAATGAGGCCATTTGCTTTTTCAATGGAATTTTAATTATACCGTAAATCACATAGCCTAAAACCTCAAAACAAACTGTTTACATAACCCTATAAATGCTTGCAGTGTTCATTCAGTAGTACATTTGATCATAGAGAAAGTAAAAAATAGAAAAAAAAACATCTTTAACTTTTATATTTAAAAAAATATATTCTTATTCAAGAATTGTTTTCAGAAAATTTGATATTTTCCAATAATCTTCCTTCTTACCGTTATCACAAATGTTAAGTTATATATTCGTATATACAGGTCAGGAATTAAATTCATAATACATTTATAATGTATACACACATTTATGTTTCTCTATAAATAGTGAACTGTGGTCGCTAAATAAATCGTTCGCAAATCGTTCGATAATAAAGTAGATTGTTTCCAAAGAGGTTTACTAAAACGATTTTTAAATATTCATTGGCCATAACGAACATGGAATTTTATTTAAAAAAAAAAGAACCGATCTCCCAACTTAATAATAGGAATATAATCTGTTGTATTAATAATACGATAAAAAAGATATAGTGACTATGCTATAATTACTATGATAATGAAAACTCTGTTACGGTTTATTAATTTCGAGTTGCGTGGGAAAACCCATGATAAGGTTTCTCTAGAGAAAATCAGCTGTGGTTTTATATTTAACTTTTATAGTTAAATAGGAATCTTTGGAATAAGTAAGAATTTTTGGAAAGACAGATTAAAGACCAAAGAGTACCAGTGAAACCTCCTTGTTCGTAATTTTTGGAAGTCTAGTAATAAACAGTGTTCGTTTTATATGAGAATCGATAAAACCACCGCCATGATAAAACTGTATGCTACGCCAACAAAAGTAAATTTTGTCAACAAAGCATAATATAGTAATACAATTAACAATTTTTTAAATTTTTTATTATTGTTGATTAGTTGTAGTACAAGAACTTGAATTTGCTTGTATTTTTTTAAGGGTCGTTTAGAAAATGCAAACATTTTCACAAACATACAGATGATATTTGGGAGCGACTCCTTACAAACATGTTTGCAAGTACTCTTACTAGGCCTATGTTCAATAGAATGGATGTATATAAATACGGTCACTCCATACCTTTCCAGTGTATTGGATTGTAGTTTTAATATTGTATCTAAGCCTACAGTTTAATCTCTTTATATCTACACATTATGTCAGTGATTGTGTAGATGTGTGCTTCACATTTAGTTAAAATAGATAATTATATAATTAAAGTTAAAAGCAAAACTCTAGTGTGTGCCGCCGTTCCAAAGGCGATACCTCCTTGCTCGACCAAAGTAAATGAATAAATAAGGAATACTGTTACGTTTGTTGTATGTTATTATATTTTTTTAAAACAGTGAGGGTTACAAAAACAAAAACTTTACTAGGTGTGAAAAATGTCAACTAATTAAGATGTAATTTAAAGCAATCAGTGGTTTTTAAGCATCCATGGTTTAGCGTCCGGCATGTAAATAACATTAATGGAATGTCAAGTAATGTCACATTTTAAAGGAATCTGTGTATAATCTGTGTATAAAGTATATATATTAATTTCACACAACCAGAATACCATTTAATTTTTAACTTAGCAGTAGTCCGGTTTGAAAGTGCTTTAAAAACTAAATTACTGTAAAAGCGTTTACTTCCTATAAAAAATAAACAAAAACAAAACGGTGGTTGAGAGGCGTTTTTCCATCTATCACATATTTTACGTCCATCCCCCAATGGCAATCTATCATATATTTATGTGTAACTTCCGCCACCCCCAGGTCCGAATATCAGATGCTGTATACATATATATATATATATCCATTATTTTCCCAAAACATCATAGACCACCCAAGGACCATCACATTGTGTCCTACCCCCAATGTCACTCCATCACATGCTGTATATGTGTCCAATTTTCCCCATCCCAGGTCCGAATATCAGATGCTGTACATTTATGGCAATTGTTTTCCCAAATATAATGTGATAGAAGTTCAGTCCATCACATGCTGTAAATTTATGTGTCCATAATTTTAAGGTTCTTCCCCACCCGGGACTGTCCATCAGATGCTGTATTTTCTGACCATTATTTTCTTAAACATCATTTGATGAAGCTCTCTGCCCCCTCCCCC